>NC_142753.1:7808557-8003557 GCF_051943395.1 Hippocampus bargibanti | reverse complement strand
GGCATTGAACTGGAAATCCAACGAGCGGTGAAGCAGAAACAGACAGCAGTGTTTTTGGTAGTGCCACAGTGCCACTCGGTGGGTGTTACAATAACTACAACACTCCATCGATATGAATCTCTTCGACTTTATCCATTCAAATTGAATCATAGCTCCTCAAAGTACACGAGCATTTAAAAAAAGTTGACTACACTCAATTTCATAATGTCAAAATGTTGGATTTAATAATTAGGCGATAAATCCATCAGGTGAAAAAAAATCTCTCTGGACCAGATACATTAATTTTGGATTGGATTAGATTAGCCTTTATTAGTCTAGCAGTGGAGAAATTTACATTCCACGGCTTCAAAGTGATGGAAGTAAGAGGAAAGGAAAGAAAAAAGTAAAAATATAGGAGCTCCTGGAAAGGTAGCCACTTTCACGGCCGCCATCTTGAAGTCAATACAACAAAACAAAATAACAAATAATGTGACACAACACAAAAGACACAGTCATTCCATTTTAAGCACTTTCTGCACCCTCTTTGTTGTATGAAGCAGATCTAGATGAAATAGAAGATCAAAGCGTCTTTTTCACCAGTGCTGCCACAAGGTGGCAATATAGTGTCGCCTGAAGCCTTTGTCGGGTAAAGTCATGATTTTGTATTATTATTATTATTATTATTATTATTATTATTATTATTATTATTATTATTATATTCAAACAGTCGTGTACAACTGATTTTATTGTACCCATGTCAATGTTTTTGTTAAAGGCCTTCCATGTCATGAACAACGTTGTCCACCAGGCGGCAGTGTTGTTCCAAGAACCTGAACCTCCAAGGTAAGAAGTAAAGTGTGCCGCCGATTTCATTGAATATTCGCCGGTTTCGTTGAATATTCGCTCATATACTGTTTTATGTATTCATTTTTACAATAAATTGATATTGCATATATGAAGAGGGAGAATACAATACATATACATTACATATTAATTTATAAAGCGCTTTAACAACAGCTGATGTTGTTAAAAAAAGGGCTAAACATGGACAGCTATCATAAACAGGAAATAAACCAGTGACAAAAGTAGTATTAAGTGAACTTCTATTTGTCTCACAGTGGAGAAATTTACATTTTACAGCAGCAAGCACAAAATACAAGAGCAGCTGTCAAGGTAGCCACTCTCGCGGTGCCATTTTGATGTAAAAACAAAATAACAAACAGTGTGACACCTCACAAAAAAACACAGTCTTCAATCTTTAACACTTTCTGCACCCTCTTTGTTGTATGAAGCAATTCTAGATGAGAGGATCAAAGTGTCCCTTTCTCCAGTGGATCAAGGACGTCATGGTGGAATGAGCACGTCTGCTACAAGCTAATGAAAGAAGCTGAAAGAATACTATACAGTAGGTACTTTATGAGCATTTTCAATTGCCAGTAGGGGGCAGCAAATATACACATCGGTCATAAGAGAAGCAGTCATTGACTTGTTATGGGAAACAAAAAACATTCAGATATTTGTTCAATGAAGTTTTATGAAATACTACGCTCAGTTTATTTTCCACAGTCTGCATTGTACATGCATGCGGATGTTATCTTTTAATTCCATCTGTCCATTGACTTCAGAATCAGAAGCCTTAGGTGATGTACATAAATAACAGTTTGGATGAGTTGCTTTATGCCGTAAAACTTACCTTGTTCCGAGCTAGAAGTCTAAATGATGGTCTATCCTCTTATGGTCTACCCTCTGAACTACAAAAATGACAAAATTAGAACATGTGGTGTATTTGTTTGGAGACATGTCACGACATTGTCAAATGTTGAAACTGCTGACTCATTTTGACTCACGAATTTACAAGCTCCACGCTTGCCAAACCAGCTAAATGATGTTCCGGTCGTTTGCCAACTGTGTCATTAAGGTCATGAAGAAGAATAGGAATAGTTAGCTTAACGTTTGGCTGAGAAAAAAAAAAACGTATAAAAGTTTCAAAGAGCACAATTGTTTGATTGATAGCGTCGAGTGCAGTAGACAAAAGCCCGGCACGCTATACGTCATTCAGTTCAACAATGTCAATGCCATGACACCGTTGAGACATTTCTACTCCTTCTCAGGGGAGCTACCAAACGACAACTCATTCACTGCCATTCATGAATTTATCTTGTTTAGTTAAAGTTTTGTTTTTTCTTGCTTGGGTGCTGATAAAGCGCTGCCCAGACCTCTGGTAATGTTTTTCCCTTCCACAAGGGGGCAGCATTTCCCTATTTTTTTATGTTAGCGCTTTGTTTCAGCTTCAGCTGTTGTTAAAGCACGATATAAACCAATCTGTATGTATTGCATTTTGGACAGCCGCCCTCATTTCAAGATCATATAACTCCAGACCAATATAATTTTGGAATTAACTATTTTCTTCTGATGAAGGAAGAGAGTCGAAGGTTTCTAATGTTCAGCTGTTTTTAAAGCGCTATATAAACCAATAAGTATGTATTGCATTGTATTTTGTAAATAACTATTTTTTTTCTGATAAACTAGAGCCTAAGGCACAGGTGTCAAAGTCAAAGCCCGGGGGCCAAATCCGGCCCACAACCTCATTTTTTCCGGCCCGTGAAAGCAAATCAAACAATAACAGTCATTACTCTTGATTTCAGATTTGAAAACTACAGTAAAGTCTCGTTATATCGATATCGGATATATCGATAGTCCCGGTTATATCGATACTATTTCTATGCACGCACGGAGAAAATTACATGCAAACAGGGTCGGATATATCGATAGTCCCGGTTATATCGATATTTTTTCGGACTCCCTTGAATATCGATATAACGAGACTTTACTGTAGTTATTCATTAAGTAGTTGTGCGCTCTATATGTAATATGCGGAGGGCATTAAACATTTTAATGGTCGGTTGTGTAGTCTCAGTACGTATGCAGTGTTGTTGCCCGTCAAGATAAAGAAGTGTGAGACCAGCAAAAACTGAGATCCAGACACATAATCTGTCTAATCCAAAAAGCTGTGAAAACGACTGGGGAGAAAAACAGGGGCCAAGTAGGGGGGGGGGGGGCATCAGACAGAGTAGGTAAGAGGGCTAATTTCAAACTAATTTGGCTAAGGTGATTAAGTGAGACTGTCTTGATGACAAAGTCAGGTGCAAAAAGGTCTGTACAAGTTACGTCTGAATTTTGGTAAACTTGTTCCTGTTACTGATGAATTTTAGACTATTTCGTGCATATAATCATCATATTTTTAATAGTAACACAAGGGGATATTTTTTTAGAAAAAAAAAGTCTGTCGAAATGTTTAGCCCAATTATAGACACCATCTTGGTGATTACTAGAACAACAGTATGTCAAAAGGTGGTTGAGAAGGCAGCCAAACTTCAGTACATAATCTCAGGAGTCCTTTCGAAAGAAAGTGGACCAGGCCAAGCCAAAAGGCAGATGGACTGTTACGAAAACAGATCTTTGGGTCCTCAGACAGCCTGAGCCATCGACTAGTAGGTGCCCGCGTGGTTTTGAGCTGGCGAGCCTTGGCGTGCTGTGCATACGGGGCACCCTTAACTCATTCACTGCCGGACGTGCAAATATTTTGGTCAAAACCTCTATTTGTGTCAATAAAAAAAAAAAAAAAAAATACATACATGAAAATAAATACATACATAAAAATAACTAAATAAATATATATATAAAGAAATACATAAGTAAATACACAAATAAATGAATAAACAAACGAATGAATGAATGTATGAATGAATGAATGAATGAATGAATGAATGAATGAATGAATGAATGAATGAATGAAATTCACTGCCAGACATGTGCAAAAACATCTCCACTCCATTGCCAGGGTTTTTGTCATTGTCACTCGAATTCCAAGACCCACAGAATATTGCATTTTAGGACGTTGAATGCAGAAAAATAGAGTTAATTCCTAAATTAGATGGGTCTGGAGTTATATGAGCTTGAAATGAGGGCAGGTGTCCAAAACACAATGCAATATATACATATTGGGTTATGTAGCGCTTTAACAACAGCTGAAGCTGTGACAAAGTGCTGTAACTGAAAAAAAAGAGTTAATTCCTAAGTTATATGAGCTTGAAATGAGGGCAGGGGTCCAAAATACAATGGTTGGTTTATATCGCGATTTAACAACAGCTGAAGCTGAAACAGCTTTAAAAAAACCTGAGACTCTCTTCTTTGATCAGAAAAAAAGAGTTATTTCCTAAATTATATTGGTTTGAAGTTATCTGAACGTGGAAATGTGGGCAGCTGTCCAAAATACCATGCAATGCATACATAGTTGTTCATATAGCGCTTTTACTATATCTGAAGCTAGAACAAAACGCGAACATGGAAAAAAGGGAAATTCTGCCCCCTTGTGGACAATAAAAACATTGTCCGAGGTCAGGCCAGCGCTTTATCGGCACCCAAGTATGACAAAAACCAATCGGGAATTGCGCTCTACGTCATATTTTCAATTCCCGAATAAATTTGTGAATGGCAGTGAATGACTTAATTGGCCCATGGAGAACCAGGTAGTGGAGACAGAGTGACGAGATTAGCCATGTCAGATTACAGTTCGAGCGCAATCAAACGGTGTCATCCTAGACTCACCCACTGCGAGAGAGGGATTGGGAGGAAGGGGGGGGGGCTTTAAGAGGCTGGCTAAACTGTTGATTGTTGTGCTACTGGAAACATTGTGACTTGCACTGAAAGCGCAGTTAACCCTTTCAAATGACAATAACCTACTGATAGAGAATAATAAGTTATCATAGTCAAAATGTTCATGCTGTTGTATGCTTAGTCAACATGTGTGACTCGAATACACAATTGAAGCACAGACAGCCTGGGGTCAATCAGGTCAACAGAAACAGCAAGTTAAACTGTCATCTTCATCTCGGAGATCCAGCCTTGGACAGAATTTAGGACTTGGGAAACTCCTTTATCACCGAAGCAATTTACGAATTAAAACTCCTTCACAGGAAGAGCTCATTAGCCAGGATACAAATTTATCAGTTCATGGAAGAGATACTGTTTTGTTGCTTACAGCTGTTGGGGCTCAGAACGTTCCAGGGGCATGGTATTCTAATCAAGAAAACTATGTTTTACTTATGTATCACTTAAATTTGCATATACTCTCAATAAATAGCTTGGCAGAGGGCTGCAGAATTCAAGCGTCTGTCATGAATGGCTATGTCTCCTGCCGGCAGTAAAGACAATCTTTCTGGTTCCGAGCCTTTGTCCACAGTGTCCGATCAAACATGTCTGACACCTACATTATGATTGTTTTTCATCATGTTTTTATTCATCTTTAGGCATATTAAAGCGCTATATAAATCAATGTGTATTGTATTGGATGAAAAAAAAAAGAGCAAATAGCGGCAGTGGATGGCAACACGTCCATTGTCGTGTCTAATGCTTAATTTTTATTGTATAAGAGAAAACTATGTGAATAGCTGGCCACTTTTGTAACCGCTATTTGCAAAAGGGTTCAAATTATTTAAATAGACGCGTGTCAAGCCACACACACACACACACACACACACACACACACACACACACACACACACACACAGAGTGAACCCTTCATACGTCACCTCTTGACAGATGGAGCTGCTTCTGAAGCAGATAATCCGTTATTGTTCGGCGTATTTTTTGATTATGGTCACAATTGTCATTTTCAAACCGTACGCAACCCCCCCCCCCCTTTTTTTTTTTACCCCCCGCCCCACTCAACCCTATCTTGATCCTGGTTTTACTGCTGCAAGCTAACATCTTTTGGCCCACAGTCAACTCAAAATGAGAGTTGCACCTAAGCTTCTCATTGGAGATATTGACAACCTAAAGATTTGTTTCTGTTTTAGGGGGCATCAAAGTAGGATTTACGGATGTACGTGATTTGAAATGGGAGTTTCCAATCGTTGCTTTCCATGTCTGTATTTAATCCACAGGGGCCTCTTAGGATCTTGATGTTTCTTAACTGCCATTCCCGAATTTATCCAGGAATCGAAAATATGACATAAAGCACCATCCCCGAATTAGTTGGCGTTTTTCTTGCTTGGGTGCTGATAAAGCGCTGGTCAGACCTCTGGCAATGTTTTTTCTTTTCCACAAGGGGGCAGCATTCCACCCTTTTCCATGTTAGCGCTTTGTTCCGGTTTTAGCTGTTGTTCACGCGCTATATAAACCAATACAGGTAACATCCAACTTACGACCGGCTAGACTTACGACCACCTGTACTTACGACCACGACCTCCAGACCCTATTTATTTTTTTTTATTCTACGCCTGGCACCGCAACGCACTAGCAGGCCGGCAACGCGTACGACAATTTTGGCTAGCCGGCCAGCATCTCACTCTCGCACAGCAATCGACCGTGTGATGTCACCAGAGGGGGAAATTTGCGAGTCATTTAGCCTCTGAGTCTCTATTCAACATTTTGAATGTATTTCGACTTGGTCGGACGGAAGTCGGTCGTAAATCGGATGTTACCTGTATGTATGTATTACATTGTATATTGGACAGCCGCCCCCATTTCAAGCTCAGATAAGTCCAGACCATATAATTTAGGAATTAACTCTTTTTTTTTCTGATGAAAGAAGAAAGTTTAAGGTTTCTTACGCTGCATTGAATGTTTATATAGTCCTAAAACCCAATATTCTGTAGGTCCTGGAATTCAAGTGACAATGACAAAAACCCTGGCACTGGAGTGGACACATTTTTGCATGTCTGGAAGTGAATGAGTTAAAAATATTTTACTTGCGCTGACAATCTTCTTTCCAGCAATTTTCTTCATTTCAACTAGAAACCGATACAAAGATCGGGCTTTGTGAATCATCACACCCGCTCTTCTTCCCTTGTAAATAATCAATAGGGGCTGTTGTGCTAGTTGCGGCCCCCTTGTCCAAAATATCGATCAGAGGTGACTGTTTTTTGTGGTTTTTTTTGTTCCCCCGTCCGCATGACGCCCCCGGGGACAATAAAAGACGAGTGAGATTAAGACAATTAGGGGGGTTGATTGTTATCCAAAAGACTAGAAGGAGAAGATTAAATGAAGGGGATTTAGGTCAAAGTGGGGATGCACGCCCGCAGGAAGGAGGGGCAAAGCCAAAGACCGGGGGCCAAAGAAAAGGTGGAAGGATTGAGGTCAGAGAAACCGATCTCTGCAAGCGTGCCAGGTTACTCCGATTGAGGAAGAGAGTGATCCTTGGAAAGACTTCATTGGATTGACCCTCAAAGAGTGAGACAGGTTGAATGAACTTCACCTGATTTCCACATTCGGCACACCTTGTCTGGAGGATTTTCCCGATCTGTCCGCACTTGTGACTCAGCATTGACTGTTTTTTTTTTTTTTTTTTTTTCGGTTCATCTGTATCGCTGTCCTTCCTTTCCCTCCCTCTTTTGAGAATGGGCCCTAATTAGCAGACATTTTTATTGATCCATTGGATTTGTTGCCGAAAATCCCCTTCGCTGTCTGGCAGACAGATCCGAGCTAAAGTCTTTCTCTATCTGGTGGTCGAGGAGATTGGGGGGGAGGGGTTGGGTAGGGGGATGCGAGGCCCACCTGTTGACCACAAGCCAGAAGCGTGCTACACCCCTTACATCACCCTGTTCTTATCCGTCGCCACCCTTTGGCCCAACCTCCAAATCCTTTAAATCCTCTGTCACCCCTCAATAAGTTTTTATGAGCCTGATTTGAAAGAAATTTTAATACCTGACAAATATTGTAAGTGCAATTTTTGGGGGGTGGTTAGTGAGATTTCTGTATTTATTTATTTCTGTATTTATTTATTTATTTATTTATTTATTTATTTATTTATTTATTTATATGTTATATATGTATTTATTAATATGTGCATTGGTTTATTTGTTTATTTGCTCATTTGCTTATTTACTTATTCTTGTTTTTTTGTTTATTTATTTGTTTGTTTGTTTGTTTCTGTATTTATTTCTGTATTTCTGTATTTATTTATTTATTTATATGTGTATTGGTTTATTTGTTTATTTGCTTATTTACGTATTTACCTATTTACTTATTTACTTATTTACTTATTCTCATGTTTTGTTTGTTTGCTTGTTTGTTTGTTTATGTATTTATTTCTGTATTTATTTATTTATTAATTTTAGGTGTATTTGGAATACTAATGTGTGTTTTTTTGTGGTTAGTTTGTACACGTTGAGCCTTTTGACCTTTTGATTTGTATGTTACGTTATATGAAATAAATAAGTAAATACATAAATTTAAAAAAAATCTGTTGTGGGGCTACTACAAAAAAAAACTACTTTATGCCAGTCTCCCTGAAATAAAGTGTGTTGAAAACTGTCTCTCCTTGCAAAATAAATAGAACCTTTAGCATATGATGACGATAAATATTGACTTGAAGATTTACTGTTGAACCATGAAGATATTTAAAAAAAAAAAAGACAAAACACAGATGCTTCTACCAAAACAACCAATGTAATAATACCATCTTACATATTTAAGGTTTACAGTCAGCGAGGATAATCCCCCTTTGGTTAAAGGGATCTGACGGAAAACTAGGCTGACCATTCCGTAAACAAGGCAGTTGAAAAGTGACTCGATCGTCAGTGCGCTAACAAAGCATCAACAATCCATAATCCTCTCGTTTTTTTTTTTTTTTTTTTTTTATTCCTGATGATCAGCTTTTACAGTTGATCAAGAAATGGACAATAATCAAAACAGGACAACAACAATGGTATTGAAAGGGGGGCGGGGCATTTTTCAAGGAAGGCAAGTCATCTAAGGAGCAGTCAAATACAAACAAGATGACCCGTTGCTATTTTTCCTCCAATTGATTGTTTTGACTTTCATTTTAGTTGAAAAGTGAAAGAAAACAAGTGGCAGCAGAGCAGCTCAACAAATGAGCAGAAAAGATCAATCAATATATTCCCCAATACAGGCGCTCCTCTACTTACGAACAACATACATTCCGAACAGTCGTTCGTAAAGTGAATTTGTTCGTAAGTTGCTTGAGTGCTATATTTTGTATGTAATGTATGTTCAAGGCTTATATAAGTATGTTTAAGGTTTATATAAGTATGTTTAAGGCTTGAATAAGTAACCTGTATTTGTTTGTACTGAAAAATAAACATTTAAGAAAATATATGCTCTCTAAAGATATGTACATGTACAATTGGAGAGAATAATACATATGTTTGTATGTACTGTAACTCGAATGTTCGTAAGTAGGGGAGTGTCTGTAGTAACATGTCTATGTGCATATCTTTACTTAGCATATATTTTATAAATGTTTACTTTTCAGTACAAACCAATATAGGTTACTTATAAAAGCCTTAAAATATAGCATTGAAGCAACTTACGAACGAATTCATCTGACGAACGACCGTTCGGAACGTATCTCGTTCGTAAGTTGGGGAGCCTTTCTGTATACAAAATACAAGTGTCATCAGTCTATTATAAAAAAGTCTTTATAAATACCCAAATGAAATAGTCAAGATTTTATTTTATTTTTATATTCATGAGTTGGCAGAAAATAAAAAGGATATTGAGGAGACAAGCATGAAAGGAGCGTAAGCGCAGAGCGCCTATATCTATGTGGAACGGTCGCCACTTGGAATTGAAGCGGATTTACATGGGACAGGAGATGGGATACAATCTTTTGTCAATTTTTGCTACAATGGATGCTACAGCTTCGTGTTTGCTTTCAACATTTAGCTTGCAGCAGATGTGCACATTTCATTATGACGTCCCTGATCCATTGGTGAAAATGAGGCTTTGATCATCTTTTCTTTCATCTAGAACTGCTTCATACAACAAAGATGGTGCACAAAGTTTAAGATTGAATGACTCTCTGTATCTTTTGTGTTGTGTCAACTTATTTAGTTATTTTTTTGTTGTTCTTTTGACTTCAAGATGGCGCCGCGAGAGTGGCTGCCTTTACAGCAACTCCTGTATTTTGTTTTTATACTTCTTTCTTTCCTCTCTTCTTACTTTCATCACTTTGCTGCTGTGAAATGTAAATTTCTCCACTGTGAGACTACTGAAGGCTAATCCAATAAAAGGGGAGAAAGATCATGAGGAAAAATGTTGTCATGTCACAATGTCATCCGAATTTATGATTTGACTGTACTTGCATGATTTTTGATGATAATTGCGCAGGACACATGTTCCATGTATTGCACTTTTATCATTTACTGATTTCACATGTTGACATTCACTCCCCATGTACGGCATCACCAGGGCGGCCGCCTCTTCAAATATCAGGTCACATCCCGTTGTCTTTATTTTGCTTGTCTCAGACAGCTTCGATCAAGCTGACCTCAGTTCTTTTCTTCACTTTATCCCTTCATCTCGTCTGGACCGTCCTGCCCCCACCCTGCCCGAGCCAAGTTACCCAACAAGAGATTCCCCCTCTTGAAAAGTGTGTCTGGACAGCACGAATGTGCCAGTTATAATAAGATCTTCTCGAGTCCACTTCGCTACTTGTCTCGGAGTTTTGGAGACTTGAGCTTCTGAGCCCGAGACTAGACTGTCTGCAAATTAGAGAAATTAGCCCAGTTGGGCCTCCAGCCAGTGAAAGACCCACACGTGCACGTATCGACACGCACGCACGCACACACACACACACGACTCCACCGCCTTCATCCCCCAAGCCACACTCCGCTTCACTATAAGCGATCTCACCATATGGCAGCCAATTTCCTATCTCAGTTAAGACAAAGCGGTGGGGGAGAAAGGGGTGGGGGGGTCCGGGTGGTCTTTAGCTTAACAATAAAGACACCGGGATGTTTTTTTCATAACATTTTTCAATGTCTACGTTGCAATTCAGAGTTGTTCTTATTATGGGGGAATATGAGCGACGATGCCAATCGCCTGCAACGCTATCATAAATCACCTTTTGGGATTTTAACTCATTCACTGCCATTCACGAATTTATTCGGGAAGTCAAAGTCAGCTTTATTGTCAAATATGCTAATATGCATGACATACAGCACAGATGAAATTAATGTCCTCTCGGACCCAGCATGCAAGTTGGCTAACGTGGCTAAAAAAGACATACAATACAATATGGCGTAGAGCGCCATTTCCGAATGTATACTTTTTTTCATGCTTGGGTGTCGATAAAGCACTGACCATGGCCTCTGACAATGTTTTTTTTTCTTTTCCACAAGGGGGAAGCATTTATTTTTTCTATGTTAGCGCTTTGTTCCAGGTTCAGCTATTCTTAAAACGCTATATACAGACGCTCCCCAACTTACGAACGAGATAAGAAAATATCTTGTTCATAAGAACAGTGGTTCGTAGGGTGAATTTGTTCGTAAGTTGCTTCAGTGTTATATTTTGGGAAGAATGTATGTTTAATGGTTATATAAGTATGTTTAAGGTTTATATAAATATGTTTAAGACTTGTATAAGTAACCTGTATTGGTTTGTACTGGAAAATAAACATTTAATAAAATATATGCTCTATAAAGATATGCACGTGTACAACTAGAGAGAATACTACATATGTATGTTACTACAAAAAATGTATGTACCATTGTTCGTAACTCGAATGTTCATAAGTAGGGGAATGTCTGTAAACCAATATGTATGTATTACATCATATTTTGGACAGCCGCCCTCATTTCAAGCTCATATAACTCCAGACCCACATAGTTACCTAATTTGTTTTTTTTTTTTCCCTAATGCTTGGGTGCCGATAAAGCTCTGGTCAGACCTCTGGCAATGTTTTCCCTTCCACAAGGGGGCAGCATTTGCCTTCTTTCCATGTTAACGCCATATTCCAGGTTCAGCTGTTGTGCTATATAAACCAATATTTATGTATTGCATTGTATTTTGGACATCCGCCCTCATTTCAAGATCATATAACTCCAGACCCAAATAATTTAGGAATTAACAATTTTTTTCCTCATTAAAGAAGGCAGTCTAAGGTATATTACGCTGAATTGAATGTTTATAGTGTCCTAAAACTCAATATGCTGTAGGTCCTGGAATTCAAGTGACAATGACCAAAACCCTGGCAACTGGAGTGGACACATTTTTGCACATAGTCTGGCAGTGACTGAGTGAAAAAAAGCAATACCATGCAAGTGTTTCTGATACTTTTCCTCGCTATTTATAACAATCAGGTGAGCCGTGGCGTGTCTAAAAATAAGCAGGGATGCTCACCAGACAAGGTCTCTTAAATCTCTTTCCTGTGCACTTAGGTTACCTGGCCTACATCTACAAGCAAGGAAGCGCAAAGTGTTGACCTGCTTGGACTCATTCCATGGAAGTAATAAAAAAAAAAAAAAACAAGTATGGGGTACTTCTCGAAGAAAATATTTGTTTTGGTGCTCACCATCTTTAAAACTGAAACTACGTGTATACCAATGGTGTGTTTGGAACTGTGTGTGTGTGTGTGTGTTTCAAGATGTTCATGGGCAAGATCTAGGTCAAGGAGATACAGTGGCAACAGATTGCTCATTATGTGTCAAATCAAGCCAAATTCTCCAAGTGTGTTTTCCAGTGGCAACAATCCAGCCATCTGCTCTTCCTTTTATTCCTTCATTATCATCCCCGTCCGTCTTTGTGTTTGTCGTTGCGCGTGCGCGTGTCCAAGCGCACACGACAACAGCCACTGGCTGGACCTTACGTGTCCATCGTCCACCGTTCACCGATGTTGTTGTCCAACAAACCCAACAGTCATGTGTCAGATGGTTCGATCATGTGACCGCGCTGGCTCGCCATTGGCCGGGCGGTCCGGTTAAAAACGCTGGGCGCAATCCGGGCTCAAGAGTTTCAGGTGACAGAGCTAGAAGAGGCGGGGGGGAAATCCCAGAGGATCTACTGTAAAGGCAGAGCGAGGGGATGGCTTAACCAAAGAAACGATGGTCCAACAGCTGAATGAATGTGCATAAGTAAGACTTTTTTAAAAATTTATTATTGATCATATTGGTTTAAATTTGAAGAAATATGTGTGCGAAAAACTTTTATTGATCCTGTGATTGACTGGCAACCAATTCAGGATGTCCCTAGTCTACTGCCTAAAACAGCTGGGATAGGCTCCAGTATCCAGGCGACCCTAGCGAGACTAAAACGATCTGGAAAATGGATGGATTGATTGATGGATGTTTATTGATGATTTTTTCTTCTCCTCCTAGATCCTGAGCTTTACTCGACATACCTAAGACCGGAGGGAATCAAACCCCTGAGCAAACCAAAGCCTTTCTCGATACCAAATCGTACCGAAGCTGCTCTGTATTTTTGCCGCCGTCCAAAAATGAAAGTTTTGGAGAGCTCACGTGGAGACATGAGCACTTGGAGGGAAGTGGATTTTGCTTTCAACTGTACCTACATCGTACCGGATCAGGTGTCGAACCCAAGTTTCAACCTGCCGAGAGCGATGACTTCCATTCCACGCAACCTATCGTTCGAATACGACAAAGATGAGGTGAGATCGTGCTTCTTCACATGATTCATTTTGAGTTTCATCAACATTTTGGTCAAACTTCCATTTGTGTAATAAAAACAAAAACGATTTATTGCCAGACGTGCAAAAACCTGTCCATTCCAGTGTTTTTGTCACTGACACTCAAATTCCAGGACCCACAGGATATTGAGTTTTAGGACTACATTAAATTCAATGCAGCGTTAGAAACCTTAGACTTTCTTCTTTCATCAGCAAAAAAAAGAGTTAATTCTTAAGTTATATGGGTTTGGGGTTATATGAGCTTGAAATGAGGGCGGCTGTCCAAAATACAATTCAATACATACATATTGGTTTGTATAGTTCTTTTACAACAGCTGAACATTAGAAACCTTAGACTCTCTTCTTTCATCAGAAAAAAATGAGTTAATTCCTAAATTATATGGGTCTGGAGTTATATGAGCTTGAAGTGAGGGCAGCTGTCTAAAATACAATGTACATATATCATATATTTTGGTTTATATAGCGCTGTAACAACAGCTGAAAGTTAGAAACCCTAGACTCTCTTCTTTCATCAGAAAAAAAGAGTTAATTCCTAAATGATATGAGTATGGAGTTATATGAGCTTGAAATGAGGACGGCTGTCCAAAATACAATGCAATACATATATATTGGTTTATATAGCGCTTTAACAACAGCTAAAGCTGGAACAAAGCGCTAACATGGGAAAAGGGGGAAATGCTGCCCCTTCCCTTGTGGAAGGGAAAAAACATTGCCAGAGGTCTGGCCATTGCTTTATCAGCACCCAAGCATAAAAAAACGCACACAAATTCGGGAATGGCGCTCTATGTGATATTTTCAATTCCCGAATAAATTCGGGAATGGCAGTGGCTGTGACGTGTGAAGTTCTTGCCAGGTGATGTTATCACAACTTTGTTTGGCTTTCTTAACAGCGCAGCACACCCTTTTAACCTCCCACATATTTTTTCACTCAGGTGATTCACGCCCTTTGCGATAACGCTTCAGTCAGCTGATTCGGTTGGACTTTTTTGTTTTGTTTTGTTTTTTGACTTTTGGTTTTTGTTTCACAATTATTTCCTGGAAAGTAGTGAGGGAAAGCGTGTAAACTAATCTTCACGCTGGGTCTCGAATGCCTCCTTCCTCTTTCCGCATCACCCAAAAATGTGTCAATAATTTCCTCTTAGTTTAAATGACGATCACATGGGGTATTTTCCTATCATTATCATCATTAGCCTATTTTGTATGTACCCATCTTTTGCATCTCCCTCCATGTTTTCCAATGAGGAATGCCAATCAAGAAGCACAGCCATGATTTTGTTTTATTTTTATGCACTTAAAGGACAACCAACACCATTTTTTTGTTTCCTAACTGACATCAGAAAAACGTTTTCGAGCATCTAAAATACCCAAAACACACTGGCTGTTATTTTTAGTCAAATGCAAAACATCAATAAAAATGACTTAAAAAGTGTCCAAAAACGACTTCAAAATGAAACCGGAAATGGCCAAAAAAATGTATTTGTTTTTGTTTGTTTATTTAGTCCGAAATGTTCCCTGGAAGCACGTGGCAGATGGGGTGTGAGTAGTGATTACCAGTTAGAGACTGGCGGGCGGTGAAGGGGCTTTTGCAGAGTGTGTGTGTGTGTGTGTGTGTGTGTTTGTTTGTGTGTTCGTGTGTGTGTGTGTGTGTGTGTGTGTGTGTGTGTGTGTGTGTGTGTGTGTGTGTGTGTGTGTGTGTGTGTGTGTGTGTGTGTGCGTGTGTTTGCATGACTAGTCTGTGAGGACCACTAACATTTTATAACAATCGTAGTGAGGACATTTTTGACAAGTAAGGACCTTTTTGCCGGTCCTCACAAGTTTTTCATTCTAAAGGCTTCTAGAGGGTCTATATATGCATCTGTTATTAAAGTTTTAGAGAGGTCCTCACAAATTCACCCAAAATAATTTTTTTGTGTGTATTTTCATTTCACTTGGATACACACAATTTTTACTCACTGTGTGTGTTTATGTATGTGTGTGCGTGTTCATTGAGAGGAAAAAAGTTCATACCACAAAAAGTAAAACGATATTTTAACCAAATTCACTACAGGGGTGAGGATTTTGAAGGCACCCATTCAGAAACCTCACTCTTGCTGTTATTTCAGTTTCAAGTCCACTTTTTATTTCTTTGTTTTTAAAGAAGTTGAAGTGGGAAATGGGGTGACATTTAGTCTTCAAATGGAACACTAGTTCTATAAATTTATCAGCAACAGTGGTCCTCACTCCTTAACTGGAGCTATCCGGACCTCACAAAACCATTGAAACAGGAATGTGTGTGTATGTGTGTAAATGTGTGTGTGCGCGTGTGTATGTGTGTGTGTCGAATAGAGGTGGGTGGGGGGGGGGGGATTTAGGTTAAAACCAGATGATTAACTTTCGTTGGGAACATGCTGGCTAGCAAGGCATCAGGCTTCAACTTGGCGGCCACACAAGCCATTTTGATTTCTGGGGGGAACAAAATGAGGAGGGGTGGATGGCGAGTGTGATCGCGTGGGTATCTCCTCAAACTACCCCAGTCCACTTTCCTCCCCCAAAATAACCCCCTCCGTTACACATCTCGCTTCCCCTCCGCCTTTCTCTCAATAACTTGAGCGGTTGAGCAACGATAACGTGGCGGCACAGCCGATGGTTAGCCACGCAACGCTGGCTTGGCACAAAGCGCCCTGTCACACTCGTTCATCACTTCCAAAAATCACCTCACTTGGACATGTGCAGCCACACTCGCCCCACAGTGACCACTTATTGTCATAAAAAATAATAACAATAATAATAATAATGATTAACCTTAAGGCTTTTTAACGCATTCACTGCCATTCACAAATTTAGTCAGGAATCGAAAATATAACGTAGAGTGCAATTCCCGAATTTGTGCGGGTTTTGGTTTTTCATGCATGAGTGCTCATAAAGCGCTGGCCGGACCTCTGGCAATTTTTCCCCTTCTACAACGGGGTAGCATTCCCCCTTTTTTCCATGTTAGCGCTCTGTTCCATCTTCAGCTGTTGTTAAAGCGCTATATAAACCACTCTATATGTATCGCATTGTATTTTGAACAGCCACCCCCATTTCAAGCTTATACAACTCCAGACCCATATAATTTAGGAATTAACTCTTTCTTTATGATGAAAGAAGATAGTCTAAGGTTTCTTACGCTGCATTGAATGTTTATGTCGTCCTAAAATTCTGTGGGTCCTGGAATTTAAGTGACAATGACAAAAACCCTGGCACTGGGGTGGACACATTTTTGCACATCGTCTGGCAGTGAATGAGTTAAGTGCCTTTTGAATATTTACATTTTTTAATTTTTAGATATCATTATATGGATGTGGACCAAAATTTAATTTAAAATACATCAACAAATTGTAGGTTTTTTTTCCATTATGTTTATTTATTTATTTATTTATTTATTTATTTATTTATTTATGTATTATGCAAGTGAACTTTTCCAGATGATTTAGTTTTTTTTGTGCTGATTCGGAATCTGCCGTTTTTTTCCTCTTTTTTGAACTTTAACTTTCCATTTTTATTTTTATAATAATGACACAGCATGGGGATGCTTTGTTAACAGGTGGATTTTTTAAAACCTCATTGCATTGTAAAAGCCGTATTGCGCAAGGTTTTATGGGTGAAACTTCAAAATAAAAGTACTGTATCTAAAAAAACCTGATGTGCTATAAAAATGTATATGTAAAAAAATAGCTTTAATAGATATACAACCATCTCTGCTTAAATTCTGTTTGACTAATTACAATACAATACAATACAATACAATACATATGGATTTATATAGCGCTTTAACAACAGCTGAAGCAGCAAACTGTTTCTTGCGGAAAAATTCCATGAGATAATCAAAAAAACTTGCATTGCTCATTTTCTGTTTCATCTGTTTTCAAGGTGAGCGGTGTGTTCAGCAAAGAGTACATTCCTCAGGGCACCCGATTTGGCCCCCTGCAAGGTGACGTCTACACCAAAGAAAACGTTCCCAAACTGGCCAACCGAAAATACTTCTGGAGGGTAAGCCCGACAAAGGGAATATTTTATGTCTCACGTAAAGTCGATTGAAAATGCAAGTTTTTAAAACATAGAAACTTTGTTCTCTTATGGCCGATGGTACAAAACATGAAACCCCAAAACCATCATCACAACTTAACTTATTCACAAATTTATTCGGAAATTGAAAATATGACTTAGAGCGCCATTCCCAAATTAATTCGGGATTTTTTTTTTCGTGCTTGAGTGCTGATAAAACGCTGGCCAGACCTCTGACAATGTTTTTTTCCCGTCCACAAGTGGGCAGAATTTCCCTTTTTTCCATGTTCGCGTTTTGTTCTAGCTTCAGCTATTGTAAAAGCACTATATGAACCACTATGTATGCATTGTATTGTATTTTGGACATACACCCCTATTTCAAATTCAGATAACTCCAGACCCATATAACTTAGGAATTAACTGGCCAGACCTCTGGTAATGTTTTTTCCCATCCACAGGGGACTGCATTTCCCCTTTTTCCCATGTTAGCGCTTTGTTGCAGTTTCAGCTTGTTGTTAAAGCGCTATATAAACCAATACAGGTAACATCCGACTTACGACCGACTCAACTTATGACCACCCGTACTTACGACCATTTACGACCAAATCCTATTTAAAAAAAAATAATTCTACGCCTGGCATCGCAATGCGCTAGCAGGCCAGCAACGCGTATGACAATTTTGGCTAGCCAGCCAACATCTCATTCTCGCACAGCAATCGACCGTGTGATGGCTCCAGAGGGGGAAGTTTGCGAATCATTTAGCCTCTCAGTCTCTATTAAACATTTTGAATGTATTTCGACTTGGTCGGAACGGAACTTGGTCGTAAATCGGATGTTACCTGTATGTATGCATTACATTGTATATAGAACAGCCACCCCCATTTCAAGCTCAGATAACTCCAGACCCATATAATTTAGGAGTTAACTCTTTTTTTCTGATGAAATAAGAAAGTGAGGATTTTTTTTACACTGTATTGAATGTTTATATAGTCCTAAAACGTAATATTCTGCGGGTCCTGGAATTCGAGTGACGATGACAAAAACCCTGGCAATGGAGCGGACACATTTTTGCACATTGTCTGGCAGTGAATGAGTTAACTGGAACTTGCTGCGTCACTCTGAAAATTGAGTTACTCCCGAGTGAATTCCCATTCATTCATTTACCCCCCCCCCCCCCCCCCCCCTCTTCCACTATAGGAACGGTATTTCCCTTCCGGCTTTATTTCCTGTAACACTGACGGGCAGACGTGGGAAGCCACACTCATGAATTCACGAACCTCACTAGTCAACACGTGTCTATTTTGACCGGCAGCCAAATGTGTTTTTTCCCTCCGCCCCCCCCCCCTCCCCTCTGAACCCCGTTTTGTGAAATAGTGTAACTATTTCTGATGATTGATAGTGACGAGAGTGAGAGAGAGAAAGAAAGAGAGAGAGAGAGAGAGAGAGAGAGAGAGAGAGAGAGAGAGAGAGAGAGAGAGAGAGAGAGAGAGAGAGAGAGAGAGAGAGAGAGAGAGAGAGAGAGAGAGAGAGCGAGAGAGAGAGTGACACAGCAAAAACAGACACACCTCCAAGCTTCAAATACAATGACAGAATCAAGCGCGAACACACTGGAGTGACAGAACACCCACGACACGCCGCTACCGCGCACACTTGAGAAGCGCCATTCCAAACGGAGTACACCACACTGAACGTTAGGACAGAAGGAGATCGAGGATACTTTACTGTACATGGCAATGGTGAATGTTTGTACTTTTACTCCCTTTGTCACTTTCTTACATCCCATCCCTTGGTCACTATTCAGCGATGGAACAGTTATTAGCTTATGTTTCAAGAGTTCAATCTGAATAATAAAACTAAAAAGGCGGTAAATGGTGAACGCAAGCTAAACCGTTATGTTTTTTTTTTGTTGTTGTTGTTTTTTTTTAATCCGGTTTCCATTTTGCAGATTTATAGCGACGGACACCTGCAGAACTTCATCGATGGCTACGACGTCCGCAGGAGTAACTGGATGCGTTACGTCAACCCGGCGCGATCGCTGAGTGAACAGAACATGGTGGCGTGCCAGAACGGACGCGACATCTACTTCTACACAATTCGGCCTGTGGAGCCCAAACAGGAACTGCTGGTGTGGTACAGCCAAGAGTTTGCCCAGAGGTTATGCGGTCAGCAGGAAAATACCAAACACAGTGAGTGTGACACGGTCTTAAAGAAATACAGTAAAGTCTCGTTATATCGATATCGGATATATCGATAGTCCCGGTTATATCGATACTATTTCTATGCACGCACGGAGAAAATTACATGCAAACAGGGTCGGATATATCGATAGTCCCGGTTATATCGATATTTTTTCGGACTCCATTGAATATCGATATAACGAGACTTTATTGTATATCTGACACTCCTCAAAGGAACGGAAATAAAACCCTGCTTTGATCATCTGACATATTTGTTGTCTCCACTGATATCCATCTTGGCCGAGGAATGTGATTCTTCTTGATCTTTTCTTCCCCTTTGAGGATCAGATAATGACATTGAATGCTTTTAAAGATCTTCCACGCTGACTCACGATTGCTCTGATTAGCCAGGGGAAAAAAAATCCCTTGCTATAAAATAAATAACAACGCAATATTCCCACGGTGACTATGTTAGGGCCTCACCGTGACTTGACTGCCATTCCCAAATTCATTCAGAAATTGAAAAGCATGACTTTGAGCGCCATTCCATAATTTGTGGGGTGCTAATATAGCACTGGTCAGACCTCTGGAAATATTTTTCCCTCCCACGAGGGGGCAACATTTGCTAGCTAGCTATTCACTATCTAGCTAGCTGGCTATCTAGCTAGGTATCTGTTGGCTATCAATTGGCTAGCTAGCTAGCTAGCTTTCTATCTATTTGAGTTACTTTCGGGTTGAGTGATCGCTGACGTGTGTGGCTGTCGCTGCTCACCCACAGAAAAACTGATCATGTGACTGTAAAGTGACCTTGAGAGTTTTGAAAGACGCTGACAAATGAAATGTATTATTATTTGCCTTTTGTCCATGTTATTTCTTTGTCACAGCTTCAGCTATATAAATTAATATGTATTGTATTATTTCGTACACCCGCCCCCATTTCAAGCTCAGATAACTCCAGGCACATATAGTTTAGGAATTAACTCTTTTTTTCCTGATGAAGGAATAGCGTGTAAGGTTTCTTACGCTGCATTGAATGTTTATATCGTCCTAAAACTCAATATTCTGTGGAATCTGGAATTTGAATGACAATGACAAAAACCCTGGCACTGGAGTGGACACATTTTTGTACGTCGTCTGGCAGTGAATGTGTTAAAATCGATGACAGCCATCTTTTACTTTGAAACCAAACGCGATTGTGGGTCGCTTCCTCATCCCGCGCAATTTTCCTTTGCTCCAAAGTCAAATGAATGACTCACGCAAAATGAATACACCAACCACGTCGCCAGTTACCCAGGTGACTAATACCACGGCATTTTAGTTGCATTGTAAAAGCGTTCACGTGACTTTGATTACAGAGTATATGTTGCTTGCGAAACATTTGAAATCGCTCACAATCACAACACCGAAATATTTTATGGCCTCATTTACAGTAGCTCAGAGCTTGAATCCAAACAGTGGCAAATAATTTGACACATTATAACATGGAAATCAGGGTAATTGGATAATAACATTAAAAAATGCCGATGTGTTGTGTAAATTATTCCTTAATTGAAGGTTGCGAGGTGCGGACGTGACACGTATGCGAGATAATAATTGACCCCCTCACCCATAGGAACAAAACAGAAACCTAAAGCGCTTCGTTTTATGCGTGATGAGTCAAACCCGATACGAGCCTGTCCCATCACGGGGAGTGGCCGACGTGGGTGAATATGTGTCGCAAGCAGTGGCATGCCACTCCCACGCCTTCAGTAGTGCTACCTCTGAATCATTCCACCGCTGCCAGTGTGGTGCGATTTACTACACGTCCACAAGAGGGTGTCGTTGGCCAGGAAATAACTTGTGACTTGAAAAAACTTAAAGGACAACCGACAACATTTTTTTGTTTCCTAACTGACATCAGAAAAACGTATTATAGCATCTAAAATACCCAAAACACGGAGGCTGATATTTTTAGTCAAATGCAAAAAAAAAAACAATAAAATGAGTAAAAGTATCCAAAAATTACTTCAAAATGACCTCGGGGATGCCGAATTTCAGAAGCTCTCGCCCCTTGTTCGTGACGTCCCGCCAGGACGTCTTGCCTTGCTCTAGAATCAAAATAATGGCTTCAGATTCGGAGAAGATGCTTTCTTGTGACTCATCCAGTTATGAATATGTTTCAAATAGTTCTGAAGAGGAAAGCAAAAATGTTTGCAATCGATTAAAGAAGTCCTCCCGTATCAATTCGAGCTGTCAGTACTCCAATGTAGCGTCCCGGAAAATGCACAAGATGGCGCCCAAGCTTCGTTGGAAATGGGCAGATTTGTCCGCTGGGAATTTGTGTCAACTAGTAGTCTTGGTGCAACACACAGCAATTCACCATCGCATTATTTATGTGTTTTCCTTCTAATTTCGCCATCAACGCGGATCAATACGAAGTTTTCAGACCAAACAAAGTAACCAAAATGCATTGTGATGCCGCTTTCTCGGTCAGGGGCGTTCCTGACGTGACGTCACATCAGGCATCGTCATCAACTCGAAAACAAGACTTCCTGAATATTCAGTGCGATTCTTAAAACGTAAAATATAGCTATATGCCGTGGAATCTTTGTAATATACGCTCAGTAGAAGTCATTTGATGTGATTTTACAAATTATGGACACAACTTGGTGTCGGTTGTCCTTTAAGAAATACTGTTCGAATTTTTACGATGAACGTGTGGATTCGTGATAACTTCATAAAATTGCAATATTATACGCTATTTTTGCTAGCTTCGGAGCTAAACTGCCCCCGTCGTCAACCACTTTTCTGTCATTCTCCCGCAGAAACCGCAAACGCTGACGACAACTTCGACGACGCCCTCGCTCGGCACACCTGGCCCATGGAAAGGACCAAAGAAGAGGTGAAAGAGGAGAGGAACGATGAAGACGTGGATGTGGAGATGTTGGGGAGAGACACTCCTCCGGATACCCCCGATGACCAAATCATGGACTTTAGCAAAAAAATGGAAAAAGAGGTGAAGGAGCATCCTCAGTTGGAACCGAGAGGGATGAATATGCCTCACCCGGCGCTGTCGTCGGATCAACAGAATCTCCCCCTTCACCTGCATGGCCTCTACGGTCATAGAGAAGGCCTGGTGTCCACCTACCCGCTTTACCCTCAATCCAGACCTCTTCAGTCCACCTACCCGCTCCTTCCCCCCTTCGCCTCACACTACCCTCGCCTCTTCCTGCCTTCCTACTCCCCTCCGTTTCCCGGAATGCTGCCTTCTCGAGGATCCGTCCAGTACGGTGGCTACCTGGGCACGGACGGGATCCCCTACCCTGTCCTCAGCGCCCCTCATCTACTTCCTATGACTCTTCCCTACCCTCCATCCCCGACGGGCGGTCTGAAAGAACTCACCCCGAACGTGTCCCCACCGAGAGGCGCCCCGGCCACTCCCGAGCTCTCTCCCATTCCCAAGCCGGTGAGCCCTTCGCCTGAACGTACTTCCTCCGGCTGCGAGGAAGCAATCAATCTCACCTTGGACATCGCCAAAGGCAACTCAGGGATGCGCAACCGTCCCGGCCACAAATCTTTACCGTACCCTCTGACAAAGCAGAATGGAAAAATCAAATATGAATGTAACATCTGCTCAAAGACTTTCGGACAGCTATCGAATCTTAAGGTAGGGATTTGGAACCATCAACCTCTATTTGTATTTAATTTTTGTGTGTCTCCATTGATGAACCTTGTTTTATGATCGCAGGTTCACCTTCGCGTGCACAGTGGCGAGAGGCCTTTCCAGTGCAACTTGTGTCAAAAAAGTTTCACGCAGCTGGCTCATCTCCAGAAGCATCACCTTGTTCATACAGGGGAGAAGCCGCATGAGTGTCAGGTGCGTACAAACTTTTTTTTACAAAATTGCGAGTTTCAGAAGGTCCCGCCCACTTGTTCGTGACATCACGCCAGGACTTCTTCGCCTTGCTCTAGAATCAAAACAATGGCTTCAGATTCAGAGAAGGGGCTTTGTTGTTACTCATCCAGTTATGAATATGATTCAAATAGTTCTGAAGAGGAAAGCATAAATGTTTGCTATCGATTAAAGAAGTACTTCCGGATCAATTCGAGCCGCCAGGACTCCAATGTAGCGTCCCAGAAAATGGAAAAGATGGCGCCCAAGCTCCGTTGGAAATGGGCTGATTTGTCTGCTGGGAATTTGTGTCAACTAGTATCAAATAGCAGTCACACAACGATTCACCATCACGTTATTTATATATACGTGTTTTCCTTCTAATTTCGCCATCAACACGGATCACACTGAAGTTTTCAGACCAAACAAAGTACCCAAAATGCATTGTGTCTCGCTTTCTCGGTTCCAGACGTGACGTCGCGTCAGGCATCATCATCAACTCAAAAACAAGACTTCCTAAATATTCAGCGCGAGTCTTAAAATGTAAAATGTAGCTATATGCGGTGGAATCTTTGTAAAATACGCTCAGTAGAAGACATTTGAAGTGATTTTACAAATTATGGACACAACTTGTCTGGAGGCGTTGCTTGTCCTTAAAGTAGCTGTAATGTTAAAAATCATTTGGCTTGGCTGGGGGGGGGGGGGGGGCGACTTTGTCATGGACCCCGGCCGGCGTATTACGAGTCTTTTCTAGTTTCAGAAGTTGGCAGGTATGCAAAGCAAACAGAACAGGTTAGCGATAGAATTCCTGCCTTTCCAAAAGAACAGGAATGACGACGCTTTCACAATCTCAATCATGTCAGCGTTGCGTAATATCACTTTGTGCCCAAAATAATCCACACATAAATCTTTCCGTTTTACATTTAAAAGCTTTTTCCGTCGCCTGAGGTACTTTGGCAAGTCTGTGACGTTTGTTGTTGTTTTTTTTTTTCCTCTTTCTTTCTTTCTGTCCAGGTGTGTCATAAGCGCTTCAGCAGCACCAGCAACTTAAAAACTCACCTTCGACTCCATTCTGGGGAAAAACCTTACCAGTGTAAACTATGCAGCATTAAATTCACTCAATACATCCACCTGAAGCTACACCGCCGGCTACACAACAGCCGCGATCGCCCTTACCACTGCCAGTTGTGCTCGCAGGCCTTCTACCACCGTTTTTCCCTTCGCCTCCACCAAAGCAAACGCTGCACGGCCGACTCCGACTCGGCCGTCGACGTCCGCGTGAAAGAAATGCTGGAACGTTTCGATGCCAGCCAGGAAGCCGACGCGCTGACAGAAACGCCGTCGGCGCCGCAGCTGGAGGAGGCCTTGGAGCGATGGCTCTCTCGCGCCTTCGAAGGCGAATGGAAGGAGGACCAGAAGGAGGCCTGCTTTCTGCTCAAAGCGCTGACGTTGACGGAGCTCGTTTCTCGGCGCGATGTTCCGGCGACCTATCAGGAAAGAGCGAGCGTCGTCCATCTCCACAAGCGTTCGTCGACGGTGAAACTGGAGGGTCAGTGAAGGAACCCGTGAAGAAAGGAGATTTCATGATGTAAAGCATCACCGTTGGAGAAAGCAATGTCGCCAAAAGTAGCCTCTGTTTTTGACTGAAGAAGGATTTTTTTTAAATAACCAAAATAAGAGCATTCCAAAGACTCCACTCGGTGACGTGATATTTTTATCACACGTGTAACCGACGGGTATATTGTCATTGGTTGCCATGACAACAAAAATATAATTTATTTGGTCTAGTTGTTCTGTAAAAGTGCTTCATGTTTCTATGCGAACCTTTATATGTGTATTTTTCTTAAAATCGTATACGTTTTCACTGTATCTACCCCGGTCAAGGATGACGCTTCGTACTGATGTCACAACGTTTATTGTGGAACACTTGGAACACCGTGAAAACTAAAGGACATTAAAACGACAACATTACAATAAGTTCGACAAAACATACAGTAAATAAGCAAATTAATAACGTACCGTGTGCACCTTATTAACCGAAAGTAGATAAACTTTTACGTCGGCTTTACACTGTCGTTCTCTTTCTATAGCAGTTACTCTCGTTCTGTCTCTCTGGAGTTACTCTAGTCTAGTACATCAAAACATATGACACAGAAGCGGAAGTGATAATGACAAAACATTACTAATAAAGTATTGAATGCGATTTTAAGAAAAATACACATATAAAGATTCACATAGAAACATTAAACACTTTTACAGAACAACAAGACAAAATAAATTCTATTTTTGTTGACAATATACCCGCCAGTTACAACATGTGATACAGATTGTCTTTCCCTCCAAACAAATCATCCCAAAAAGAAAATTGGAAGACTTATCCAACTGTGAAGTCAGTTTCTTATACTCAGGTAGTGTTTATATGCATGTGCGTGTGTGTGTATATGTGTTAATTTATGATTTTGTTTATTTATTTAGCTGTTGATTTTATTTAGTAGACCTTAGTGTAAAAAAAAAACAACTCAGGAATGATATCATAGTTTGTCACGCTCGCTTTACTTTACATTACACATGCTTTGTGTCCAAGTGATTAATTTATTTATTTATAATTGAACCAGGATTAAAAAAAAAAATCAAAACACTTGTCGAAATGAACATTTGCCAAAACGTTGTTTTCTGAAATTATTACACCGTAGCGAATCACGCAACAGAACAAAAATAATAAAATACAGCCGAAATTGTTACATTGACACTAAAAATGAACAAAAAAAAACAACGATAGTTTATCATCAGCACAAACAGCAGAAAAAGGAGACGAAAAAACTGACCATTTGGATTATGGTGTACGTTCTAATTTTCTACGTTCGTTTTTTTTGTATGAGGTTCACTGTAGTTTTTTTAAACAGGTTTGAGATTGTAATAATTTATACGTGAGAGACTATTTTGATTGTACTTTTATATGGTAGAGAAATAAAGATATTGTTTCTACAGAGTGTGCTGGTTTGTTGATGTTGTTCCAATACTTCAATGAGAACCAGGTGATTTTTATTTCGTTTTATTTTTATTTTGTTGAACATTAACAGACTAAATTTTCGAGTCGTAAAGATGAAATTTGGCATGACTATCAAGTCGCTATACACACAGACGCACTAACATCATTTTTCCCCCTTTTTCTTACCCTGAGTCGAATGTTTCGAAAGCAAATCAAAATGTGTTCTTTCCAGTAATTCGCTGTCATGGTTATTGAGTCTGTTTCGGTTTTGTGTATGATGTCATGTTAAAAAAAAAAAACGTATTTCCTGTTACTTTGCGTGAGAGAACCCACAAGAACGACATTGACACGAGTGAACTTGAGTAAAATCCTCCAAAATTGTAATTGGTAATATCGGAGCGCGACAATAACAGAAAGTAGCGCTAATGCTAGGCCGCCATTTTGAAAAACAACAACAAATAAGCGTCTTGTGGATTTGATGCAAAAGTCAATGCAGAAAGGCCGATATCAATGTCTCTATAGGTGAAATACTTTTTGATTCAAATAAAAGTAGCCAATTTTGGACATCTCAGAGAGTCATGGCCATAACAGGAGTTTCACGAGACTTGTTCAAACACATCAAGTGTGTGTGTGTGCCGGATTTCAATTAACTATTCTCTTCTTAGAAATGATGACAAGGCTTGGGTGATTCAGTTCACCATAAAAAAAAGACTTTGGGGAAGGGAACAAAAGGTACTAGACTACCGGTACTTTCACAGTCATTTCCTTGTTCAAGTGCATAGATGAGGTTGAATCAGAGTTTTGTATTTGTTGCATCATAAGTGCATAAAACAAGCATGGAATTATATGTGTATTCGCTATCTATTAGCTATCTATCTAGCTAGCTATCTAGCTATCTATTATCTATCAAGTAGCTAACTCAACCTGGAAGTAACTCAAATAGATAAAAAGCTATCTAGCTAGCTATCTATTATCTATCTAGTAGCTAGCTAGCTAGCTAGCTAGCTTTGTATCTATTTGAGTTACTTCCAGGTTGAGTGAACGCTGGTGCGTCTGCTGCTGCTCACCCACAGAAAAACATATCCTGTGACTGTAAAGTGACCTTGAGAGTTTTGAAAGGCGCTGTCAGATATATGACAGTCAGACACTGTGGACGAAGACTCGGAACCAGAAAGATTGTCCCGACTGCCAGCACGAGACTATTTATTGAGAGTATATGCAAATTTAAGTGATACATTAGTAAAACATAGTTTTTCTGATTAGAATACCACACCCCTGGAACGTTCTGAGTCACAACAGCTGTAAGCAATAAAACATTGTCTTTTCCATGAGCTGATAAATTTGTAAACTGGCTAATGAGCTCTTCCTGTGCAGGATGTTCAAGTCGTAAATAACTTCGGTGATAAAGAAGTATCCCAAGTCCTAAATTCTGTGCAAGGACAGATCTCCTTGATGAAGCTGGCAGTTTAACTTGCTGTGTCTGTTTACCTGATTGACCCGAGGTTGTCTGTGCTTTAATTGTGTATTCAGTCACAAGTGTTGACTAAGCATATAACAGCATGAAACCTTTAAATATGAGAACTTCTTATTCTATCTAATCTCTATCAGGCGCTTATAAATGAAATGTATTATGATTATTATGAGGCTTCCGTCACGTAATTAGATGGTGGGGACTTGAGCAAGGCTGTTGTCGCTGAACAAAATGGTCTCTTGAATTTCCTCATTTTTAGTTTTCCACCTTGACCCACAAATTAAAGTCCGCTGGATCCAGATTCATATTGTTTAATTTAATGTTATCGTCCACGGATGCTCAACAGGAAATCAGGATTCATCTGATGCCATGCATTGTTTTTCAGGGAGTGTCATTTAGCTCCAGAATACGTTTTGAAATCTCATTCTGTAACCATCAATTCAAAACGTGGCGCTACGCAGGATAGTCATTTCAGGATTCCAGATAAAAGCTGTGTCTGCTTTGTGTGAGTCACACACACTTTACTTTCAGTTGATGTTGTTTTTAGCCAACAGTGAAAGGCCAAGCAAAGTACAGCTATGGGTGTGGCTGTAAAATAAAAACACACACTAGGGCAACCTCCTAAATAGGTCTAAAGGTGAAACTGTAAAGATAAATGCTGTAAACGTTCACTTTCGATAGTTCATTTTAGATTAAAGGAAATTAAGTGGAAAATTAGATACAGTATACCATTGAATAGTATTCAATTGTGATGCCACAGAAGGCACTGCTAGGCCCCCTGGGAGCAAATTTGAGTCGCAATGTCTTGCTCAAGGATTCATGACTGCAGATAATCGCAGCTGGGATTCAAACTAGTTTTCCTTTGTTCCCTGCAAAAACACTGTGAATCCAATTAAACACAACTTCCATACTGTTTCTTTTATTTCTTGTTTTTATCCGCCAAAGGTCAAGCGCTGAACTCAGACATCAAATTAATAAAATATCTAGCTCTCAACCGAATGTTGTGGTACCAAAAAATGTTAAATATGTTTAAGTCACAAGTTTTATCAATTAATTCTACGACAAATACAGAATAAAGAACTCATTGAAATGGTCGGAAACATCCTTATGTTATCATTCAATATACAGTATACAGCTGCCCCAAAACGCACATTTTTATCTGAAAATGTACTCAACATAAAATATATATTTTTTCAAACAGGCCTTTTTTTAATTGAAGCAAGATTGTAAACTCTAAATTATTTAGGGACAAACTGACTCATACAATATTGAAATAGTTTAGTGTCTTTAACGGTGGTTGTGCTGTGCCACCGAATAACAAAAGGACAGTAGCGTCCCCGAGTGGCCGAAATGAACACTCATTCCAGTGATTTTTTTCGACAGTGGAATTGTGGCTCCACTTAGCGGCAGATTTTTGCTATTACATGAATAATACAGCAACAAAAATAGCGCTACGTGATTAAAATGAATGTATATTTGTGAGCCTGGCGTGAATTTTGTGCCTAGTTTGGGACCCCTGTAAGAAAGAATTAACTATCAATGAGCATTAAATTGTGTTTGTGGAACATAGTAGAGGAAATATATTAAAATGTCAATCATCGCGTTCGGGTCGAGCTCGGTCCAAGCGGGGCGGGGCTTCTCTCTCGTGTATTTTTTTTTATGTTTATAAAAAGATATACTAAAATAATGTGTGGATGCTAAACTAATGTTATTCTTTGTTTATTTTTCTGGTTTATTTATGTAGATTAATTGTATTTCTGTGTTTTGCCTCGCTCTTAAAGTGCCGCCCTACTTAAGGACGTGTGATACTGTTGCTGCTGTTGTTTATAGCACTACCTGTCAAAATGACGGACGACCTTTAATTTTCCGTCAGCTCTTAAAAACCTCCGTCAATAACAGAAAATACAATAACCTCCCAATAAATATAAAATACATAAATGTTTATACAGTGTTGTTTAACTTATATTTCGTTACATGTTTTCCCCGCATGTCAATTTGTGATAAGGAACTGCACGTGTACGTTGCTTATGTTTGTTAGTGGGCGTGTCTGTTTCCCGTGGGTGTGTTGCGACATACGCCACCTTCCGTGGTTCTCCACTAGAGGCTACATTCGGGAAAGTGTTACCTGCCGCTACCCGATAACAAAGTTAGTTGTTTATTGCCCTGAAGGGACGTTCGGGCGTTTCCTGGCGCGTGCAATTAATTAATGTAATCGGAATTACAGCGATCCTCTCATCCCCACGGAGCTGCTCCGTCCCCACAAACCCCCAACGCGAAAATGGCGAAGAAGACGCTGAGCAAAAAGTCATTCAAAACGTTGTTCTCCAAGAGTGAACCCAACTCGGGCGAGTCGTCGGAGACGAAAAAGGACGAGAAGAAGAAGTTGAAGTTGCCAAAGTTGAAGATAAAGTCGAAGGGAAGCCCTTCGTTCCCGAAGCAGCAGGTGTTCAGGTAAAATTCTACACAGGTGTCAACATGGCTTGATTGAAAATTGGAGTCGTCGTTTTTCGTCGGTCTCTCGACGAGAATCACGTGCAAAATCGACCCTGACAAATTTAAATGGCACTCGGAGTACATTACTCGAGAGAAGCAGTCGTTGTTTTGCTTAAGGGTACAACGGTAGTGCTAACATTAGTATGAAATCCTTAGCCGGTGGGCAAGTGATGGACACATCTGTCCCAGACTCATTCATGGAGTCCTCCTAAGATACACCTGTACTTAAAAAAACACAAAAACTGTATTTTTATTCCTGCTTTCTTCGTCCCAGCATGCACTTGTCTTTATGAAATCAAAAGATGTTTATTGCACAGTCCTAAAAGGGAATTAAAACTACAAAGATGCCAAAAAATAATATACTGAACTGAATTATAATACTGTACTGAGCTGCCAAAGAAGTGAAATCAAATACTGTTGCAAATGTTAACCCATAGTCTAAAATTTTGATTTTTGGAATAAATGTTTATGCTGAATCATTTCATTGGCTTCTAAGGAAGGCATATCAATCAAGAAATGCAGAAATATTTATATTTATAATATTGATCGTAAATAAATCTCATCCCACATTTCTATTAGTTTTATAGATAAAACCGTAGCTGAAGAGTTTACACATCAGAATACAAACACGGGAAACCAATTTTCATGGATATTTCATAATGATATTAAACAGAGCAAAGTAATTTGCACTCACTTGGAATAATTCAGATGCAATTTTGTGTTGAAAGCCCAAAAATGCCACATATCGCTAGATATGGGAAGAATGCGGTACTAACTTGTACCGACAGCAAATTTGGGAAGAAACTTACTAGCCTCTATTTTCTACAAGTAAAGTTTATGGCGTACTCAATGCATTTGATGGGTATAAAAATATGCAAAACAAGAAAATGGGACTAAGATAAACTATTCAAACTGATTTCACCATTATTGCGACCCGTAACACGTCCAACTCAGTTGACCTTAGCCATGCTTGAACTCTCTCCCGGTGCTGACATTGTGGAAGATTTTACATGTCCCCGGTTGGTTGCATTCTGAAATGTGCTTTTACTGGAGGAAGGTTCAGTCTTGTCATGTTCAGAAGATTATTTGTGTGTACCATCATTGATATTTAACTAAATTATCCAAAACGGAAATATTTGCATGAAGTCGGGGTCATATTTTGACTGAATCGTTTTTTTTTTCTTCTTTGTGGGCATTGATGTACTCTACAAAACAAATTATGCAAATAATAATCATAAATACTTTGTGAGTTGAACGTGTGACAAAGAGGGCAAATAAGGACAATTGTGTTCTGATGAGTTTTATTTGCAAGGTTGTTGGATGTATCGTATGTCAAGTGAAATACAGACGCTCCCCTACTTACGAACACTAAAATTGTTTATATATTAGAAAAATAGATTTTAATGAAATAATGTTTTTTTAATTTGCAATATAGTAATATCATGCTCCAAAGAATGTATTTTGGTTTATTTCAATCAGTTTCGAATACAGACCCTCCCCTACTTACGAACATTCGAGTTAGGAACAACGGTACATATGAAGATTTTTGTAGTAACAGAGAGTACGTAGTATTTTCTTCAGTTGTACATATACATATCTTTATAGAGCCTATATTAAATGTTTATTTTTCAGTACAGACCAATACAGGTTACTTATACAAGCCTTAAACATATTTCTATAAACCTTAAACATACTTACACAAGCCTTAAACATACATTCCAATCAAAATATAGCACTGAAGCAATTTATGAACGAATTCACCTTACGAACGACCGTTCGTAACGTATCTCGTCCGTAAGTTGTGGAGCGTCTGTATGTCTGAGTTTATTATTGGACATCCGACATGAACACAGCCGTTGTCCTATTCAAGCCAGTGAGGATGCAGCCCTGTGTCGAGCCTTCATTGAGAAAATGTTTGTCGCCGGACACATCTGAGATGTTGGAAATGCAAAAAAAAAAAAAAAAAAAAAAGCGATTCCGTGGGATTGTTCATCATGCAGTTCCAGACGACACTAACTGGCAATGCGTGTTTACTTAGTGAAAAGACCAATAAAATGATGGATTTGCTCAAGAGCTGTGTACTTCCACACTGGGGTAAAGGTGAACCGCATACTTGTACGCTTCGGTTTGGAAAGAATATAAAAAGACTTAAAGGACAGCCGAAACCTTCGGACAAGTTGCGTACATAATTTGTAAAATCACTTAAAATGACTTCTACTGAGTGCATTTTACAAAGATTCCACCGCATACAGCTATATTTTACATTTTAAGACTCACGCTGAATATTCATGAAGTCTTATTTATGAGTTGATGACGATGCCCTGAGTGACGTCACGGAGGGAACGTCCCTGACCGAGATTATATTCATAACTGGATGAGTAACAATAAAGCATCTTCTCCGAATCTGAACTCTCTGAAGCAATTGTTTTTATTCTGGAGCAAGGCAGTTTGTGAAGGAGTATCCCGGCGTGACGTCACGAACAAGGGGGCGGGACTTTCTCAATCTGCACAGTTCCGAGCTCATTTTGTGGCAGTTTTGGGACACTTTAAGTCATTTTTATTTGTGTTTGACTAAAAATATCAGCCTGCATGTTTTGGGTATTTTACATGCTATAAAATGTTTTTTCTGATGTCAGTTAGGAAACAAAAAAAATGGCGTTGGTTGTCCTTTAAAGCAATAAACATTACAATTTAGCATCTCACAATTCCCTCGGGATGCTAAATTCACCAGTTTCTCTATCAAGAGCATGTGAAACACACCCCCCTTGTGAATTTATAGCTGTCCACCTCAACCTTCATGTGCTAATTAGCAAGGCCGCTATCATGTCCGAGGACCACATGCTATTGTTGAGCAGTATTTGGCTCCGAAATTGACTCGACAAAGGAAAATTTATAAACAGAGAAACATATAGAGGCAGGGTCATGATGGACGGGGGGATTTAAAGAAAAAAAAAATGTCGACGGCTTGTCAAAAGCCCAACAATGGCAACTCTGTATGTGTTCTTATGTTTGCGGTTACAGATTGTTAAGAATGTATACGCCCGTCGGACACTTCATTCCTCCTGTTTTACAATCCCCTTGCTGCCAACGGGTTGTCAAATTTGATCCTCGTAAGACCTTAAAAAATGTTTTTTTTGGGGGGGGGGGGGGGCTTATTAGTAGCGGCTTGAAAAATAGGTGGAATGGTTTTGGGCTACGAATTGATCAATGTATTTCAATTTAGAACATGCGATCATTGGTACATTGATAGTTTGCTTGTAAAAGTCACTGTAAGACAATATGGAATGCCGTTCCAAGAAACACAACGTCAATCTCTGTTTAGCCGGTTCTGATCAACATTCTCCACGCAGTGATTCATTGCTGTGTTTCAAAAAAAGAAAAAAAGGATTGTGTCCTATCACACGACAATTACATTTGCCATCTTGTTATTCTTTCATTATGCTTAATTGTCCACTGCTTGAACTATTATCAGTGTGTTTTGTTAGAAAAAAGATAACATCATATCCGATTATATATTGTCATTGATCGCATGCGGAGACCAGTCACGAAATCAAGTACCCGGTGATTTTCATTTCTTTTATTTTTCATTTCTTTTAACTCATTCGCTGAAATTCCAGAATAAATTTGGGAATTGAAAAGTATGACGTGGAGCGCCATTCCCGCATTTGTTAATGTTTTGTTTTTTTTCTTGTGGTGTGTGCCGATAAATCGCTGGTCAGACCTCTAGCAATGTTTTTCACTTCCGCAAGGAGGCAGCATTTGCGTTGTATCCATGTTAGTGCTTTGTTACAGCTTCAGCTGTTGTTAAAGCGCTATATAAACCAAGATGTATTGTATTGTATTTTGTGCATTCACCCCCATTTCAAGCTCAGATAACTCCAGACCCATATAATTTAGGAATTAACATTTTTTTTTCTGATGAAAGAAGACAGTGTAAAGTTTCTAACTTTGTTTTGAATGTTTATGTAGCCCTAAAACTCAATATTCTGTGGATTCTTGAATTCAAGTCACATGACAAAAGCCCTGGCGCTGGAGTGGACACATTTACACAGCGTCTGGCAGTGAATGAGTTAAGACTTCACCGTTTTTGTAAGGATCTCGGAAAGGAAGATTTTAAATGTTAACTAAGTCGTCTGGCACTGAATGAGTTAAAAACTAGCATAGATCCAGTCAGGACGCTTCCTGTTTATGACTCATAGAAATGAATAAAAAAATGGAACGATGCTAATTTATGACATGTTTTGTCATTCTCAGTCCTACTGAACCCGTAACCAGTCCGACGGATGGACCCGTCTTGGCGAAGACACACTCATCAATATATGCCAGTGCACCGAGGTCAAAGGTCAGTCTAGCAGTTGATATCATTGCCTATCATCAGGTTATCAATATTGGTGCATGACAGGGTTACATTTTATAAAAGAAAAAAAAAACAACTGAGATTAACTTTGAGTGAAAATTAATGTCGTCAAAAGTACAAGTGTCAAATCACCGTATGATGGCGAAGAGAACTCGATGAGTTTGTAATCCTGCCTCGAATCAGGAACTTCTTGTTATGCAAAACGTGTTGACTCTTCCTTTTTTTAATGAGGCTGTTTTTAGTCAAACAATACAATACAAAGTCTTACCGCTGTTGCTGCGGCGGACTGGGACGAGAACTCTTGCCGTTAGCGTGAGAGGCTAATTCGTCTGGAACTCGGCTCTGTGATTGCGTTCCAAGTACCGTCGTGTTTATTTTTTGCCATATACGTATAAAAAATGTTTTGTTTTTTTTAGCTTGAAATCATTTTTATTTATTAATTTTTGTAAAGCTTGAAAGTATTGCTAGATATTTTTGAGGTAATTAAAGCCGTGCATGTGCCAGAAAGCCCGATCGCATATTTTTTTTTTCATGACAACACAATGTGAGCAGTGTCCAAACTCTTTTGCATTGTTGTTATTTCATAACTACAATTCTGCAAGTCATTAGAAGAAAATCCACCGCTCATTTTGATTTGGGACTCAATAGGCATGACGATTCGGTCCGAAAACCCGTTTACATACTAGCCAATGACATTTTGGATGCAAAAAACAAACTTTCTGAATTCTCAATCAGCACATTGCCAGTTATTGATCCTGTGACTGAAAAGAGACCTTGAGAGTTTTGAAAGGCGCTTTTAAATGAAATGTATTATTATTATTATTATTATTATAAATCTCATCATTATTATTATTATCGTTAGTATTATTGTTAGTATTATTGTTATTATTATTGGTAGGAGTAGGAGTAGTAGTAATTATTATTATTATTATTATTATTATTATTATTATTATTATTACCTAGCTATCTTGCTATCTATCCATTAGCTGTTTGGCTGTCTAGCTAGCTGTCTATTAGCTATATATTAGCTAGCTAGCTAGCTTTCTATCTATTTGAGTTACTTCCGGATTGAGTGAACGCTGGCGTGTGTGGCTGCCGCTGCTCACCTGCAGAAAAACATCGAACAGTGACTGTAAAGTGACCTTGAGCGTTTTGAAATGCGCTTATAAATGAAATGGATTATTATTATGATGATGATGATGTATCATCATGATTATTAGTAATATTATTATTATTATTATTATTATTATTATTATTATTATTATTATTATTATTATTGTTGTTGTTGGTTTTGTTTTTGTTGTTGTTTTATTGTGATTGTTATCATTGTTATTATTGTTTTATTATTATTATTTATGATTATTATAATATTTTGCCCAATCCAACATTTTACATGTAGCGTTTCTCATTCCCTCCAGAAGAGGGTGCAATTGCTCTACTGAGCGATCGTTCCTTCAGGCAAACAGGCAAAGCTGCAATTTCTTCACGCATTTTTTAAAATCTGCAGCAAGTATTCATTCATCGTGTGACGCGTTTGTTTACTCCGTGCCAATGGTGAACTTGTTCCCACCAATCACCGTGAACTATGACTCAAGATCAATAGCTGAAGTTTACTCATTAAACAAATTTGGCATGACAGAAATCGCATCCGGAAAAGAAAATGTTCAAACATTTTTTTTTTTCAAAATCTCTGCAGTGTGTACACACCCATAATTTAAAAAAAGACAAGTGATGCGTCAAGCTTCCCCTTTAATGAATTGTCTATGTTTAGCATTATTATTTCACAATTTACAATGCACTTTGATGATACTTCGCTCTTTATTGTGACTTGACAAGCCATCCGTAACAACGGGAAGAATTTCAGTAGGCACACCCCGCGGAGATTTTATCAGATGGACTCAATGTCATCAAGTCTTAGCAAAACATCCATCCACAAATAATCAACGCTCTCTCACGTCACTCTAATCTGAAAATCATTTCAATTCATGTGGACCAGTCAGCCATGTCGTCCGCATATCATGAAAATTGTTTTGTTGTGACATCCAAGTGTTTTAATTCTGTTGTTAACAAATAATTGTTCTTCATAATCTCCCAACAGAAGTACTTGTCAGATAATTCAATTCAGGGGCAGTCCGGTATTCAAGAAATGTCTGTATTTATTTATTTCTTTTCAGCAGACCATTTTTTTTTTCATCTTCAGGGTGGAGCAGTTGTAATGCTTGGAATGAAGACGGGTTGCGAGCTCCTTTTCCCCGTGTAAAGTCTATTCAGAGCTTAGTGCCGTGGCTGAATAGCTGTCATTCCTATATTGAGGCGTTCCTTTCTAAAATCTTATTTAGTTAAATTGTTGTTGTCTGTGGTGACATGATTTGATCTTAAAGGACAACCGACGCCTCCGGACAAGTTGTGTCCATAATTTGTAAAATCATTTCAAATGACTTCTACTGAGCGAAGTCTTGTTTTCGAGTTGATGACGATGACTGACGTGACGTGACATCACGTCTGGAACGCCACTGACCGAGAAACCGACACACAATGCATTTTGGGTATTTTGTTTGGTCTGAAAACTTCGTGTTGATGGCGAAATTAGAAGGAAAACACAAAAAAAACACGATGGTGAATCGCTGTGTGTTGCACCAAGACTACTATTTGATACTAGTCGACACAAATTCCCAGCAGACAAGTCAGCCCATTTGCAACGGAGCTTGGGCGCCATCTTGTGCATTTTCTGGGACGCTACATTGGAGTCCTGACGGCTCGAATTGATATGGGTGGACTTCTTTAATCGATTGCAAACATGTATGCTTTCCTCTTCAGAACTATTTGAATCATATTCATAACTGGATGAGTAACAAGAAAGCATCTTCTCCGAATCTGAAGCCATTGTTTTGATTCTAGAGCAAGGCAAGACGTCCTGGCGTGATGTCACGGACAAGGGGGCGGGACTTTCCGAAACTCAGCATCTCTGAGGTCATTTTGAAGTAGTTTTGAGACACTTTAACTCATTTTTATTGGTATTTTGCATTTGACTAAAAATATCAGCCGTTTTGGGTATTTTGGATGCTATAAAACGTTTTACAGATGTCAGTTAGGAAACAAAAAAATGGTGTCGGTTGTCCTTTAAGTGTTTTATACCACATGTATCATAAAAATGCTGTCATATTGCAAGTAAACAAAGTAAAAAAAAATCAGGGTGTCAGGTATGGATGCTCTTTTCAAAGCATCGCTATCATTTGCTATCCATCTATTTATTCTGTTAACCTCTCATTCCCAGGCACAAGTTTTGAGCAACTCTGAGACCAATCTCCATAAACCCAACAAATTTGCCACATTTTCCTTCGGTTTTCTGAAAAAGCAGAAAAAGAAGAAAGACGACAATCTCTCTCGAAGCGCTTTTGGTCTCCATCGACCGGATATCGAAGAGAATAATGAGGTAACGTTAATTTTGCAGCATTGCGTTCATCTGGGAAAAGGGGGAAAAAAACATGAAACTGCATTTGTCAGGTGACAGTTGTTCACTAAGTCATACCGTTCAATATTTCTTGACTCTGAAGCCATCAAAAAATAGCATTGACACATGAGCTCCATTTAAATTCCATCACAAATTGACGAGGTGATTTTGTCAACTCTCCGTAGAGAAACGTGGACCTCGGTTCAATGGCGGACGGAAGAGCAATGCTCAGCGTATCCCAGCCGGCGCTCGACACCAGCGACCACTTTGACATCCCTTCCCCTCCTTCTGTACATTCCAACGTCTTAAAATCTTACTTGGCTCTCTCGCAACAACCGCGTCTCGCTCGTAATGCCAATGCGGGACTTCAGGAACCGAAAAATGGATCAGACCGTCTTTTGCACGCTCAAGGTCAAAACTCACCAACTGCAAATCTTCCCGTTCAATCGGAAGAGAACGAAAACAGTCTTGAGGACGCCAATTCTGACCTGGGCCAGCCCCCTTTGACGGATACTTCATATCAACGTCCCGATGAAGCGATCGGCGGTGAGGAACACGGCGATCTCCAGCAATCGAACACCGACATTTTGATCGCCCCTCCCGGCAGTGCTTTACCGTCTCATGAAACGAACGCCCATGGCGTGTTTGATGGGAGCTCCCCAAACAATGAAGCCGATGCTCCGAAGTCTGCTGTGGTGCAACCAGACGTTTTACCGACTCTCAAGGAAACTTGGCAGAGTGCCAACGAAACCTTGCCCGTTATTGATCGTCCGTCTGTCAATCAAGATGCGGTTTACGGTGCTTTGTATGACTCGCTGTTCCCCCGAAGCTTCACCACCGGAGTGCTGTCGTCAGTCCCAACAAGTCGCCCGGACATCTACCACCAGACCAGAACTGTGAGCAAATCAGAACCTCTTGCGATTGAAACGTCTTCACATTTTGAAGAAGAAACAAATGACGGCCAAACTTCAAGTATCCCTGATAAAAATCAGACTTTTGAGGACCTAATCACCCCCCGCGGCTATCTCTCTTCATCTTCCTTTCCCTTAAGCTATTCTGAACATCTCCATATGACGTCTTATTCAGTCGGCGCAGATGCAGGCGTCGAATTAAACGCTCTGTGCGACTTATCTTCACCCCCCGTGGCTACAAACGCTGCCCTTCCTGTTTTTGACTATATAACATCCCTAGGGACAGACGCTCAGGTTACAGACTCCAAACGGAGAGCCATCCTAGTCAAAGAGGTCGTGGCCGAGGGGCTGAGTCATGATTCCGGATTTTCCCTTTCTCAACCAAACCGAGTGACTTCCACGATAGGTTTGAAGCGAGAAATGGATCAAGATTTAGTTTCTTTTACCACCCCCGGACTCACAATGGAATCCTCTGTCCCATGCAGCCCTGTGTATCTAAGCGTCGGTTCGGATGACGGGAGCACGGTGGACATTTATTTCAGCGCCGAGGAGGACGTCGCAGATAGTTTGGATGAGCGGACGCACGTCGCGGACGCAAGTTTTGGGGGTCGGTCGGAGGTCAGCCATTATGAGAAGATACCGCTGGTTAAAGAGGCATTTGAGAAAACGGAACACGTTCAAGCTGAAGAGGAGTTGGTCGCCCGGGTACCGCCACAGATAAAAGAACGAGAGATACCGGTTACGCCGGTTCTGCCGGCGGAAACAGCGATGGTATGCGAGTTGGCTGCGCCCTCCGCTAACAGGCAGGGGCACGGGGCTAACGAAACCTGGAGCCAGGTCACTGAAACGCCGAAGCGACCCTCAAGCGAGGAGCGAGATCCGCCAAGCTCTCCGTGTTTACTTCGGGACAACACGAGGAGGGAAGATAAATACGTAAGCACATATCATGTCAAAGAGGCGGAGGAGAAACGTTTAGACATCGCAGTCGAAGCTCAAGAAGAGAATCAGGGCCACGCGTGCGACGTAAGGAGCAACTCGACACGCGTTGACGCTGTCGACGTGAGCGTAGCGTCGCAACCAGACGCCGCCAGTCGACACAATAGGGTGGCACGGGAGAGCGAGTGGGCGGGTACAATTGCTGAGAGCGCAGGAAGCGCCGCGCGGCCAGACCGGGTGGCAGTGGAGCTGTCAGACCTCAAAGAAGACACACTGCATCCTTGGGAAGAAGCTCCGCGGGAACTCTTTGGGACGCAGGAGCACCTCCCGGAAACACCATTTGACCTTAAAGAGGGGTGAGTGTGGCATTTTTTATTTATAGATTTTTTTTTTAAGCAGTCCGTCGTTGTGTCTTGGCAAGTTGGATGATTGCGAAAGCATCACGTGGTGAAGTTATTTGTGTGAGTGGCGCTTTGTCATAAAAAAAGAATTACTACGTTGGGAATGTTTTTTTTCGGCATGCAACATGGAGCTTAAAGGATAGTCTTGCACCTGCAACCCCTCTACCCCCATGCACCCAGCCCCGATCCATGTAATGAGATCCACTGCAAACATCGAGCCGTGTGTGGCCTACTTTCTCATCTTACACTGTTAAAACCCCGTAAACATGTCAACGTTTGCCGTCATAAAAGGGTAGGGTAAGAATTTTAAACGCGTGGAGTTTGAACCTCAAGTCAACCATAATCGCACGATTCCGTGCACGTAAAGTCAGAAAAGCACATAAGATGCACGATATGACTTTATTACATGTTATCGGTGTTTAAAGTAACAAGCGGTCAGCATGATTGCAATGAAGCTTCTATAAGCGTTCTTAAAACGGGTATAATAGCTGAGCAGCAAGTTGGCGGAATGGCCGTTCAGGCTAATAAAAGTTGTCGTTTTGGACAGTTTATCTATTTTTAACTTGAGATTATTTTATTTTTTTAGATATGACTTTACACTTATTTTTTAGATATTCAAAATAATGATACATGTCATTTGTCAGTGCCTTTCAAAACTCTCAAGGTCACTTTACAGTGTACAGGATCAGTTTTCCTGTGGGTGAGCAGCGGCAGCCACACGCGCCAGCATTCACTCAACCTGGAATAACTCAAATAGATCAAGTTAGCTAGATCAGAGCATTGTCATCAAATGTTGGGTATACCTTTGCTTTTTTGATTGTTGCTGTGCCACTGACCAATTTGTGTTTGGGAGCCTTTTACTGAGCGAGTTGCTTGTTCTGTAGCCACAAGGGGACATAAGTCTTCTTGTGCCGGTCCCAAGCCCGGATAAATACAGGGTTGTGTCAGGAAGGGCATCCGACGTAAAAGCTTGGCCAAAACAAACATGCGAATCAAACCTTTGAAGATGGCGGACACTGATTCGCTGTGGCGACCCCTTGAAGGGAAAAGCTGAAAGGAAAAGAAGAAGATTCTTATTTTATCATCTTTAAAAATCATCAAATTGGGTTTGGAAGAAAATTCAAGTTGGGGAATGCCCAACTTGAATTTTCCAATGTATTTTTTTAAAGACTTAACTATTGTAGTTCACTGGTCCTCAACTGCTGTCACCTGGAGTGTTGCAAAGTTGTGAGCCATTTTCTAAATGTTTTTTTTGTTGTTGTTGGAGATTTCAAACTAACCACTTAAAATACAGTATGTTACTTGTTATTTATTTTTTTCTTTTAAACCCCATTACAAATATGTTTGCCCTGCCGCCATTAGCATGCTAGCTACTGTACACTGGATTTGTTTACAGAGTAGCTAGTGCGTAATGTTATGCCATTCAATTGTCTGAATGTTATGTGGGAACGCCGCAGGACTGTTTTGAAAATAATCTGGAATAGAAATCAATCACAAATAATCTCTGGTTGGATCACTCCTCTTCTTAAATCGATTATTATTTTTTTTTTTTTTTTGTAATCTTTAGGTCTGTGTCTGCTGTCTAAACAAAATCCCTCAAATCTAATCCGCTCTTCTGGCTAACCTTTTCTGAGCTATTGCACTGAATCGACAGGCTGTATAAATTGTCACACCTATATTAAAAGCATGTCAATCATTAAATAGCTATTTGGGTTTTCCGGACCCTTTTAATATTGGCGTGAATAATCGCCAAACATGGCTCATTCAACAGGTGAGGAGCCTATGGCATTTTATTTTTAATCACACCTGAAGCGTCACGCTCTATTTGTTTCTGAAATGCAGTGAATGCAGCTCGGCTGTTTTGGAAAACAGAACGTCTGAGGCTTCGACACGCACGTTTGTAAACATAACCTCGCCGGTCTCATCGCTGCTTCGCTATTACTTTGAAAGGATATTGGATTGGATTTGGCTTTATTAGTCTCGCAGTGGAGAAATTTACATTTCACAGCAGCAAAGTGAAAAAAAGCGAAAGTTTGAAGTATCTAAACAAGACTGATGATGAACTCATTAACTGCAATTCACAAATTTATTCGGTAATTGAAAATATGACGTAGAGCGCCATTCCCGAATTAGTTTGGGTTTCGTTTTTTCATGCTTGTACCGATAAAGCGCCTGCCATGGCCTCTGGCAATGTTTTTTTTCTTTTCCACAAGGGGGCAGCATTTCCTTTTTTCCCATGTTAGTGCTTTTTTCACGCTTCAGCTGTTGTTAAAGCGCTATATAAACTAATATGGATGTATTGCATTGGGGCTATCTAGCTGGCTATATATTAGCTATCTAGCTTGCTATTAGCTATCTATCTGGCTAGCTATCTAGCAGGCTAGATATTAGCTATATATTAGCTATCTAGATTTCTATCTATTTGTGTTACTTCCGGGTTGAGTGAACGCTGGCGCATGTGGCTGCCCCTGCTCACCCACGGCAAAACTTATTCTGAGACTGTAAAGTGACCTTGAGAGTTTTGAAAGGCGCTTAAAAATGCAATGGATTATTATTATTATGTTGGACAGTCACCCTCATTTCAAGCTCATATAACTTCAGACCCAAATAATTTAAGAATTAACTCTTTTTTTATGAAAGAAGAGAGTCTCAGGTTTCTTACGCTGCATTGAATGTTTATGTAGTCCTAAAATTCAATATTCTGTAGATCCTGAAATTTGAGTGACAATGACAAAAACCCTGGCACTGGAGTGGACACATTTTTGCACATCGTCTGGCAGTGATTGAGTTAAGACTTGACTGTTTTTGTGAGGCTCTCACAAAACAAGAAAAGCATGATTTTGAATGTTGACGAAATTGTCACAATAGTTCAAATACACCCAGAGAATGAATAAGAAATTACAGAGAGCAGAAGAATCCACTCGAGGACTCGAGCAAAATATTTAAAAATTAAAAATATTTAAACTTTCTTCAACTGCAAACATCTGACAAACTCCAAGAACGGTGAGATAAAGTTGTAATGCGATTTAGCACCACACGATGTCAGAAAATCCCACATTTTTCACTTGAACGAGTTCATCTATTTTCAAACAACCGAAACGTTAAGCAGCTCATAACGAAATTGTCAATACATCTTTATTTCGATGTTTTGGGCATTTTTCCCCCCCAAAAAGTCGAGGAATCTGAGCCACAAATTTGTGAGTTAGTGTTCATTTTAGCTGGAAGACAAAAGTGCCCTGCCCCAGCTGACATACCATGCAGGTTTCGCCTGTAACAGAGTCATGAAGCAGAGGTCCATACTGTACTTTACTGTCGTTTTGGTGTTCACGACCTCGTCTCATAAATTTACAATGCAAAGATGGAATTTTGGAATTGTGTCACCCGGCTTAAAAATCCCCGATCTGTCACCGCTGGATTTGTTTGTCGTCTTGAGTCATCTCTTACCTCCGTTCTGAAATCCCAATACGACGTTGTGTACCAGCCTACCTCAGACACGAACGGAATGACAACTTTGCTGAGAATTCATTCCCATGTGTCACGCCACACCTTTACTTAACGGAAGCCATCACCTGAAACTGGTTTTGGTTTGTCCTGTTGACGAGTTGGTGTTTTGTATTTGCAACAAAATCTTTGACCGTGATACGATAAGTTGTTGTTTTCCTTTCGGCTTTCCCCTTCAAGGGGTCGCCACAACAAATCAGTGTCCTCCATCTTTAGAGGTTCGATCCGCATGTTTGTTTTGGCCAAGCTTTTACGTCGGATTCCCTTCCTGACACAACCCTCTGTCTTTATCCGGGCTTGGGACCAGCACAAGAAGACTTATGATCTACATTTGATCATCCTTGTAAGATTATTCCAGTCAATATCAATGAACGCGTTCTATAGTGGACATCTTATGATGTCATCATATTCCAGGTGCCTGAAAAGGTTAAAATGGATTCCGCAAACTACCCGAGGTTTCGTAATCGGTTCCTGCGCTCCGAAAGCCCCTAATGTAAACATACTGTTTACGTTGTTGCTAATAGCTTGAGGCTTCTAAGCCTCTGTTTGAAAATAGTTGTCAGTCCGCACATTCTTTAAGGGTGCTTCCACTGTGACTGAAAGCAAACCAATGGTCAACTTTTCATTGCTGCTTCCATGTTTTGTGTTTTTTGCACGACCTGCCAAAAATATCGACAAGACTTGGAATTTTTTTTTGGTACGAAAATATCAAAGTCACTCAAAAATGTTGCTCTTTAGCTTATGTGTATTTGCTCTATAGAGTGTCATTTTCTTTCGCTGAAAATGTTTCTTCAGCCGTCATGTGTACTTCTTTGAAGGTTGTCGGACGTTTCTCTTCTCATCCAAGGGGCTTCGTCAGCAAACTAAAATGTTGCTGGTAGCTCTGACCCTATATGTATACCCCTAATGTCCAGAGGTAGCGGTGCCAGACCTCTGCTTTGATTTAGGTCCCTGCTCTAAGGTTGGGGGGAGCAGAGGACTATTCCCCGAACGGATTACTTCTTTAGACTGATTATGACTGATTATGGTCTACGACTGGCGTGATTGCCCCATTTACTCTGGTATCACCTCATTAGGATAGCAGCAGCTAAGATTTTAACTTCATTGTCGTCAAATGCTAGCAACCACTCATTTGAGCACAATGAAGTTAAAATCTTAGCGAAAGAAGAAGATTGTTTGAAAGGAGTAAAAGAAGCTATTTTCATAAAACAGCAAAACCCGTCACTAAATCGCCATGGTGGTGTGAGGCGCCAGACCTCTGCTATGATAGGTCCCTGCTCTAAGGTTGGGGGGAGCAGAGGACCATTTCCTGAGGCTACACTGATCACTTCTATTGTCCTGACTGATTATGGTCTACGACTGGCCTTGATTGCCTGATTCGCCCTGATAATAATAATAATAATAATAATAATAATAATAATACATTCCATTTTAAGCGCCTTTCAAAGCTCTCTAGGACTATTTACAGTCACAGACAAGCATAGGTACTATAATAAATAAAATACAATCACAATATATAATGATATAACCTCATCAGCATGACTAAGCCTACGTGGTAACGATCTGAGAAGTCTGTTGTAAGCAGACTTCAGTGTCATTTTCTTTCTGTTTTTTTGTTTTTGTTTTCTTCCAGATCCCCCACAGGATCCCCCGACACCTTTCATGCAAAGGATCCCGAGTCCTACGCAACCCAGCAACCCAATGACAAAATGAATTCAGGCTACAGCAGCCTGAGCGCCACCCTCTCTACGAAAAACTCGCCCCCAGAGAAACCTCATGAATTCGGAGAGCGTTTCCGTCAAGTTTCCCCGTTGCGTGACAACGCGCCCCAACGGGAGTCGCTGACTTTCGGCCGAACGCAGTCGAACGGAGCGACGCTTGGCGCGGAACGCGGCTGGAAAAGTTCGTTTGATGGTGTGTCCAGATTCTTGCCTCAAGAGCAGCCATTTTTGTCGGATAATGAGAGCTACAGACTGTCGAACGCCGCCTCCGCCTCTGCCGCCACCTCCTACTCCTCCTCCGTTCTCCCCGAGGCCTTGTCATACAGCTACGGCGGCCAAAGTGAGCATGGCAGACAGCCAAAAGGTAAGTGGGGAGGAGCTTTTTTGTTTTTTTGGCGTGGGAGGTGTCTGCTGCACCTGCAGGTGAAGGGGAGGGAGAAGCAGAGAGTCACGCGAGGACTCACAACCTCCCTTCTGTTTCAGTCTTCCTCGCCGACACAACGGACGCATCCTGTTTCACTGGCGTGTTTAAGGCCACCCTCGTGGAGCTCGACGACCCAGCGGCTCCCGCCTCCACACCCCCGGCCTCCCCGGACGTTGACGCCAACCAGTTCGACATGGACAACCTGGTGGATACCCTCAAGAGCATGGGGCCCTCGTTGAGGCCGAGAAGCATGGGCCCGCGCGGGCCCGCCGCCGCACCCGCGTCCGCCTTGCCGCCCATCGTGGAAGATGCCCCCAGCCCCGTCACCCCAGTCGCTCCCGCGAGTCCCACAAAGAGGACGGAAACCGTCTCGGCCACCGAGGCCCGCAATGGAATTTATACCCTACCCCCCGATTTGGGCCTCAAGAGAAACACAAGCAGAGACATACGCTCGCCCATGGAGTTAATGAAGAAGGTATGACATTTTTATCTTGGGTGGAAATTGCAGCCTAACCCGATGTACTCTCTTTCTCGATACATATCCAACCTGAAAATCATTCTGAAGATTCTATTTTGGGAAAATTGACATCAATTCATAACTGTCAGTGGGGTTCAATTGAGTTTTATACCACCATGATCATACCAGATGGAGAATTTGTATCTTATGACGCACATTTTACAGCTCTCCCTAGCACGGTGACTTTGTTTTTTATGAAACTCATAAATCATAATAGATGTTCATAAAATGTGCATCGGGTTGAGAAAACAATTCTGCTCAATTAATTCTGTGAAGACATGCCTGATGGTTTAATACTCCCTTAAGGCAAAGGTGTCAAAGTCAAGGCCCGGGGGCCAAATCCAGCCCGCCACATGATTTTATTCGGCCCGTGAAAGCAAATCCAACTTGTGAAATTCCATGATGCTTGCTAAAGTCCAAACCAAACTTTGACATTGTCGCATGTAAACCACAAAAACAGTCATTATTTTTTACTTCAAATGTGAAAACTAGTTATTCATTAATTTTGTTGTGTGCTATGTATATGATATGTGGAGATGATGAAACATTTATATGGTTTCCCAAATTTCATAAGCCTCCAAGGGAAACCGTAACTACAATGTGGCCCGCGACAAATATGAGTTTGACACCACTGCCTTAAAGGACAACCGACACCTCCGGAGATGTTGTGTCCCTAATTTGTAAAATCACTTCAAATGACTTAGACTGAGCGCATTTTACAAAGATTCCTTGTGCGCCATCTTGTGCATTTTCTGGGACGCTACATTGGAGTGCTGGCGGCTCGAATTGATACGGAAGGACTTCTTTAATCGATTGCAAACATTTATGCTTTCCTCTTTAGAACTATTTGAATCACATTCATAACTGGATGAGTAACAAGCAAGCATCTTCTCTGAATCTGAACTCTCTGAAGCCATTGTTTTGATTCTGGAGCAAGGCAGTCTGAAGGAGTATCCTGGCGTGATGTCACGAACAAGGGGGCGGGACTTTCTGTATATCACCAGTTCCGAGCTCATTTTGTGGTTTTGAGGAAATTAAAAGGAAAGGATATCCAGTGTTTTAGTCAACACAAAAAATGGAAATGGGTAAAATTGACCCCTTAACATAATATAAGTGTTAAGAAATTGACTGACTAAATGTTGTTTTAACGGATTCCCATCAGGAGCAGCCTGCCCCGAGAGACACCGCCACCCAAAGTCTTCTCATGAGGCAATCCTCCGACGCTTCGGATGAGCACAAATCCCTCAATGGGAACGCCACGCAGCCCCCGTCTAAAACCCGTCTGGAGAACAGCGTCATCTTTGGAAGTTTCAAACCCTCCTCCTCCTCCTCTTCCTCCGTGGATCAAACGCAGGAAAACAGCAAATTCCATCGCTCGGTGTTCCGCTCCGGCTCGCTTCCCGAATTTGGCTCTTCTAATCTTTTGAAAGAGCTCAGCGAAGTCAACACCGCCACAGACTCATCGTCCCGCTTTGAACGCTTATCTTTTCTCATGCATTCCCCGCCCTCTGCATCCAGCTTTTCCGGCGTGTCCGATGACGTCGCCGCTCGCAGAAGTCTCCCCTTACAACAGAACCTCACCTCGTCGGCCTCCAGCGCCGTCACCTCTCCCTATCTCAATCCCAACAGTACTTTGGAAAATCACCGGTTGTTCCCCACTACCGATTCAACCTCCTCCTTCTCCAAATTTGGCCACATGCTGAGCCAAGCAATTGGCAGCGGCGCCATCGGTCACGAATCCATCTCGGTGGGCTCTCAACCGAATTCCCTGATTAACAATAACCTCCTAAGAGGACCCCAAGTCCAAAAACCGGAACCGGAGAGGAATGTAAAATACAGAGCCTTTCCCGACGCTTATGTGAGTATCACTTGCTAAATCATTGACCCCTTCAAAGATATTTTTTTCAACACGGAATCGTCACAAAAAAGCAAAATCGTCAGCAAATGGATACAGTGATACCTCGGGTTACAAACCCCTTGGCTTACGAACTTTTCGGTTTTCGAACGTTAAATTTATGAAAATTTTACCTTGGCATACAAACTATTTTTCGGGATACACACGGAGCTGCCACAATGAGTGATGTGTCGTTCGCGAACGAGCCCATTCTCCTAAAAGAAAATGGCACCCGGCATGTTTTGGTCCTCTATTCCCCGCCGCCAGTCGTCGGTTAAAGCCACGTGATTGGTCAAGAACGCAGCAGTGAGGGGAGGTGGTTTAAACATTAGAGACAGGCAGACGACAGAGAGAGAGAGTGACAAAATGGATAGAAAACAGTGAAATTTGGACTTGTTTTGACTTTGATAGTTCAAAGGCAGAGTGTAGACTGCAAGGTTAAAATTCCCATCAATGAGGCTCCACAGATAATCCGCACTACCCATCAGTTCAATTTGAAATGAAAAGACAAGCAAGGGAACCACCTATTAATGACGTTTCTAGTGTGTCTGCTTGCATCTATTGCTGTTGCAATATCACAACTTCCAAGCTGTACAACCCAGAGCACCTTGAGACATTTTATGCAAAAAGCTATCCATTCCATCCAGCCATCAATGACCATCACAAAGGTAAATAAAATGACTTTATTATAAAGTACAGTTTTACTTTAATTATAATACCATAGCAGATTTATTATAGATAGCATAAGGTATATTTTGTGTAGTTTTAAGGCTTATAAAGTTAGAAAGTAGAACCTGGGATACGGATTATTCTCATTTTAATGGTTTCCTATGGGAAATTATTTTTTGGGATACACTTTTCGCCTTACACACTCTGTCTGGGAACCAATTAAGTTCGTAAGCACTGTATCACTATACACGGTCAAATTTTCAGGAATGCATTTGTTAAATGTGACTGTTTCGAGCAGGTGTGTGCCGCATACTTGTCATCCTTTGAGCAGCACACGGCCATTGCAATTATCAAAGAGAAGAAAAAAAAAAGAACAATAGGTTGACTTTTAGACTAGGTGAGGCACGTGACATCATCCGTGGATTTTAAGCGCCGTCGACCCCTTTGCCGCACTGTCATGAGAGCACCACAGCAAGTACCGTATTTTCTAGTGTATAAAACTAATCTGAAATCTGAACAGCAGAAGTTGATGATTTTTAGGCTAGCTTAATGCTAACGCTGAATCCAAAACACCACAGGCCGACTCACATTAATTAACATAAACTGTAGAGTAATTATAAACCTTCAAAAATGGTTTTTGTAACATTTTTAACAGGAATACATGCACACAGACCAAGATCATCGTTAAGCTATTAGCTTATCTATTCGCTAGCTAATAGCTATCTATTCGCTAGCTATTATATATACAGTAAAGTCTCGTTATATCGATATTCAAGGGAGTCCGAAAAAATATCGATATAACCGGGTCTATCGATATATCCGATATCGATATAACAAGACTTTACTGTATATATTAGTCATTAGCTAGCTTGCTATCTATTTGAATTACGTCCCAAAAAAACTTATCCTGTGACTGTAAAGTGACCTTGAGAGTTTTGAAAGGTGCTTATGAATGAAATGTATTATTATTATTATTATTCGTCCCCCATTGTGGTGCAATATCAATATTCTGATTCTGATTATTATTATTATTATTATTATTATTATTATTATATTATTATTATTATTATTATTATTATTATTATTATTATTATTATTATTATTATTATTATTATTATTATTATAAGGCGCATCCAGCTTTGATTTTCTTCAAAAGTAGACCCTGCGCCTTATACGCAGGTGCGCCTTATATGTGATGTAATATGAGTCACAACAGTTCTCGCAATGACTGTCAGCAGCCACAGACTCTGTTTCCCCCTGTAGAAGAAGTTGTGCGTAACCTCAGCCTCTACTGTAGCGCCTTATAATGTGGTGTGTCTTATATTTGGAACATTTTTATATACAGGTAACATCTGACTTATGACCAGCTCGACTTACGACCACCCATACTTACGACCATGACCTCCAGACCCTATTTTTTTAAATTTCAATGCTACGCCTGGCACCGCAACTCCCTAGCAGGCCGGCATCGCGTAGCACAGCAATCCACCATTTGATGGCATTAGGCGGGGGGGGGGGGTTACATGTCATTTAGCTTTCGAGTCTCCATTCAACATTTTGAATGGATTTCGACTTACGGCCATTTCGACTTACGACCGTTTGGTCGGAACGGAACTCAGTCGTAAGTCGGATGTTACCTGTTATATATATTAAATATATTCTATTTGGAAACATTTTTCATTCATTGAAGGTGCACCTTATACAGTAAAGTCTCGTTATATCGATATTCAAGGTAGTCCGAAAAAATATCGATATAACCGGGACTATCGATATATCCGACCCTGTTTGCATGTAATTTTCTCCGTGCATGCATAGAAATAGTATCGATATAACCGGGACTATCGATATATCCGATATCGATATAACGAGACTTTACTGTATATGGAAAAAAGTTTGAAAATACACCATTCATTGGGGTTCTGCCTTATACTCCAGTGCACCTTATACACCGTAAAATACGGTAATCAAGTCCGGATTCGGGCTACACCTTGAATGAATGAAATAACCACAGGCATACAGTACACCACCAATAGGTCTTATTGTCGTGGTGTGAGTGGCGCTTTGCTTCATTTTACTGAATAATAATTGCTGGGAATGATAAGATTACAGAAAAAGGGGTGTGCGATGAGACTTCTACGCATGAATTCCTGCAATGTAAACCATTGTCAGCATTTTCTTTACAATGGCATACCCAAAATGCATTTCGCCCATTAGCTGCATTTTATTTTTTTAATTGGATTATACTCGTCACACCAGCCATGGCCAAATATTTTGGGAAGGTTGTTGTTCGACACCCAAATGGCTGTGCAAAACTTGTTAAGTGGCAAAACCAGATGATCAGAACGGACTCCTAATATGCCATTTGCACAGAAAGGAGTGTCGGTTTCTACTCACGGGACAACTGTACGCTACTTTTCAGAGCAATGTTTGCACGACTTAAGTCAACAAACTCTACGCAGCGAAAGTGGGACAAATTTACAATATGTTGCGTTGATAAAATGAAGGAGGATTAAAAGACACAATGAAAACAACAAACTATTAAGCCGGTGTGACTGGAACGCAGTGTTGCAAAGAGACTTTTAATGGCCTCCATTAACTTGACTGGTGATTACAGGTAACCACCCACACGGAAATGCGTTTCATTATGTTGAAATATTGAACGGCATCACAGCAAAATACTTTGAGGCGGTCGTATGAGTCTGCTAGCTATACAAGATTTTTCCAGGGAGTCATGCTGTACTCTGAATACTGTAGGGTCAGACATCAAGGAAAACCGCAATGCAGTCAAGCTGAGTTTGTTTTATTTTTACAGCTCACAAACGATGGAAGGGAGTGTTGTGCAGGTGCCGAGTTCACGGCGTCGATGCGCTTCGGGAGAGTTTAGTATGCGGCAAAACCACCTTCTTTCATGGTCTTCAAAGCAGCCACTTTGATTGACAGCGATTGAAGTTGGGCGGTGAAAACACCCACAGCGGCGCTGCCCTCCCTCTGCTCTCGCATCCCCCATAAATAAATGCAGCACTGGATCTTAAACATGCGAACCATTTATTCTTTTACGGCACAAATTCATATTTCGAAAGGCAGGTTTTAAAAAAAATGTAGCTTGATCCAAGATGACTGGAATAAAGTTCACAGATTTGTCGTAATGAGCATTTTCAGCCAAGCCCTCCATTTCTCCATCTTGATATTGCGCCCTTTTTGACGGGAGTCAACATGGGTGTGATTTATGGCTTCATCCTCCTCATTTTGTCCTCTGATATTCATTTACACCACCGGTATCAAAGTCAAGGCCCGGGGGCCAAATCCAGCCCGCCACACTATATTGTTCGGCCCGTGAAAGCAAATCTAACTTGTAAAATTCCAACACAAAAATTCTAATTGTCATATATAAACCACAATAACTGTTATTTATTACTTAAAAATTGAAAACTAGTCATCCTTTCCTCTGTCATCTAGAACTGCTTCATGTCACAGAGAGGGTTCAGCAAGTGCTGAAGAATGTGTTGTCATATTACTTGTTAATTATTATTATTATTTTTTTTTTTACTTTAAGATGGCGCCGCGAGAGTGGCTGACTTTCCAACAGCTCCTGTATTTTGTTTTTCTACTTCTTTCTTTCCTTTCCTCTTCCTTTCATAACTTTGCTGCTGTATTACTTCTGGGTAGAGTGAACGCTGGCACGAATGGCTGCCGCTAGTCACCCGCACTAAAAAAAATCCAGTGACTGTAAAGTGTCCTTGAGAGTTTTGAAAGGCGCTTCTAAATTAAATGTATTATTATTATTTGCATACCAAGGGGAAACTGGTGCATGCTGGGAAACCAGGAAGCACAACGTCCACTTCACGGCTGATATTGCAGCTTGACAACTCTTTCTGAAAATGACATTCTGACACAGCTGGCTCTTCTTTCTCTCTTGGCAATGTTCTCTTCACGTTCCACACCCATTTCAGCTATCTGTCTTTCTGTTTTTTTTTTCTTCCTTTTAACTCAGGACCACACCCGGACTTTTGTGTTTGCCTTGCTCTCTTTAATATGAGATGAAGTCGACTTGACAGCTGACAAAAAAAAAAGACTGATCTGCTCGTTCGTCTGATTCGCTTTGTTCTGTCGGTAAAGGTTGACAATCGCCGATGCAGAAATTGCACATTCCACTTAGACAAGAGACATTTCCTGGAAAGGCTTCTTCATTTTTTTGAACTGAACAGCTGTTTGACCTTCATTGGTCATCATCCATTTGTACATTTAAAAAAAAAATGTTTTAATCAAGGGATCATCAGCCAAAACGATGAAAAAAAAATCCATCCAGAAAAGCTTCATTAATTCCCGTGATGCCAGGTGTTTTCTAGTTATGAATAACTCAAATGCTCTATCACTCCCTTATGTGCTTTTCCATACTTTCAAATGTTATCTCTGTGGGATTTTTTGAAAAGCCGCCTCACATTTCTGAGATAGAGTTTGAATACCCAACACTGAATACATCCACATCCGGCTTTGAATTGACTAACGATGACATTGTACACACGCAAACATTCCGCAAAGTGGCCAAATGACGCGCCGATGGTTAAACGCACAGCAACCCCATTCATGGGTTGTCGTTTGGGTGTTGTTATCAGCATGCGAAGCATCGGGTTCACCGGGTAAAGATTAATGAGAAAGATGTGGTTCCTTTTAACGCCGATGCCCTTGAACGTCAATCTGGGGACTCATCTGGGGCAAGTTATCTAGCCAGCTATCTGTTGGCTATCAGCTATCTACTAGCTGGCTAGCTAGCTTTCTATCTGTTTATTTTAGTGACATTCAGTGTATTAGCTAACTAACTATCTAGCTGGCGAGGTATATGGCTATCTCGGTGGCAAGCTATCTAGAAAGCTATCTGTTGACTATCTATTAGCTATCTACTAGCTGGCTAGCTAGCTTTCTATCAGTGTATTTTAGTGACTTTCAGTGTATTAGCTAACTATCTAGCTAGCTAGCTATGGCTATCTCGGTGGCATGCTATCTAGTGAGCTATCTGTTGGCTATCTACTCGCTGGCTAGCTAACTTTTTTCTTCTTCTTCTTCTTCTTCTTATTATTATTATTATTATTATTATTATTATTATATATTCATCGTACTTGTTCTGCTTGTTGATGTTTTAATGGTGTTTTATGTTTTGCCCATAGCTCACCAAAGAAAAGGAACATGGCAAACTCAACCCTCGTCCCGGGAAGGTGAGTCTCTCCGCAAGCGTTTCGGAAAGTGAGCGTGCGAGTTCGCATTCATAGCTGACATCTGCTGTTAAACTCAACCGGAGCCAAATTACGGCACCGCTTGAACGCTTCCCGTAGCATTAGCAGAGTTCGAAGGTTGCGAGGTATCTGAGAGAGTCATTCAAAATGCTCTTAAAGTCTTTTGGTATTCTTGTTTTCTATTCCGCTTCTCCCTTACGAGGGGCGCTGGAACCTATCCTGAACTTGCAGGACTAATTTAATAATTTGATGGGTTATTTTACCGGATTTCCAAAATGTTGCTTCCTTTTTAAAGATGACAAGGTTTCTTCAGCCGTCATCTGTTCTTCTTAGGTGTCGAATGTTTCACTCCTCATCTGAAAAGCTTCGTCAGCGAACTAAAGTTGCGCTGGCCCTATATATATATATATATATATATATATATATATATCCCCTAAAGGACAGAGGTGGTGGTGTCAGACCTCTGCTCTGATGGGTCCCTGCCACCTCTGTCCATATATAGGGAGTTACCAGCACAATTTTAGTTCGTTGATGAAGCACTTTGGATGAGGAGCGAAACGTCCGACATCTTCTAAGAAGTACAGATGATGGCTGAAGAAACCATTTCATCGACTTATACGACTGAGAGCCTGCACAGATGTATTTCCTTTTTAAAGAATTTGATACAGTTCCCTGCGCTAACGTTATTACAACTTTAGCTTCCGCATTATCTTAACGGGAAAAAGTTAGCTAACGTTGACATATTGCCTTTCAGAATATTGCTAAACTGCGATTGCTAATTTCTCGACCCTTTTTTTCCGTACAGGTGTATATTTTTGACCGGCCCGGGATGTGCGGCCAGAGGATCGAGTTGTGTAGCGATATTGCCGATGCCACGTCTTGGGAGCTGCAGGAGACCATTTCCGTCAGGGTGGTCCGAGGAGGGTAGGAGACAGATTGTATCTTCTTTGCAAACCAGCTAACGAACATCATATTTGCAATTTCTGTCATGCCAAAACTAAATTGCCATGTCACTAAAATGCAAATCTATAAGCGGTGATGTCAAGTTCACGCCTTGCTTCTCGAGATATTTGAGTTATGTCGTCAACCTTTGCCCCGCCACCACCTTCAGATGGGTGCTGTATGAGAAACGCAACTTCAAAGGAGAGAAGTTCGCCCTGGATGAGGGCGACATCGAGCTCACCTGCCCTTTCCATCAACCCGAGGCGGAGGGCGAGAAGCAGACCAATGGCCAGAAAGTCGCCGAGGAGCAAAAGGCTGACGAGAACGGCGAAACGAGCGAGACGCAGACCGAAACGAAAGTAGCCAAGAAGTTCGTCATCGGATCTCTTCGGAGGGCAGTTAGGGTAAGCCAAAGCCGAGTTTCATTTTGTGCCTGAAGATTTTGTTTGTACAGACGCTCCCCAACTTACAAACTAGATACGTACCGTCGTTCGTAAGGTGAATTTGTTCCTAAGTTGCTTCAGTGCTATATTTTGTATGGAATGTACGTTTAAGGCTTGTGTAAACAACCTGTACTCATTTGTACGGAAAAATAAACATTTAATAAAATATATGCTCTATAAAGATGTACAACTTGAGAGAATACTACATATGTTACCACAAAAATGTTCGTTTGTACAATTGTTCGTAACTCGAATGTTTGTAAGTAGGGGAGTGTCTATTCAAAACTGATTGAAATAAACCAAAATACATTCATTGGAGCATGATATTACTACAGTAAAGTCTCGTTATATCGATATCGGATATATCGATAGTCCCGGTTATATCGATTTTTTTCGGACTCCCTTGAATATCGATATAACGAGACTTTACTGTATATTGCAAATAAAAAATCACTAAAATCTATTTTTCTCATATATAAACAATTTTTATTAACGTCAAATAATGTATTCATACATAAAATAAACAAACGTATTCAATTTTCTTTACTTACTACACAATCAATCCTGTGCTACAGACGCTCCCCAACTTACAAATAAGATATATTCCGAACGGTCGTTCGTAAGGTGAATTTGTTCATAAGTTGCTTAAGTCCTATATTTTGTATGGGATGTATGTTTAAGGCTTGTATAAGTAACCTGTGTTTGTTTGTACTGAAAATAAACATGTAGTATAATATATGCTCTATTAAGATATGTACATGTACAACTGGAGAGAATACCACATGTTACTCCAAAAACGATCACATGTACCGTTCGTAACTCAAATGTTTGTAAGTAGGGGAGCTTCTGTATTATGCAATTGAACAAATTACAGTAAAGTCTCGTTATATCGATATTCAAGGTAGTCCGAAAAAATATCGATATAACCGGGTTATCGATATATCCGACCATGTTTGCATGTAATTTTCTCCGCGCGCGCATAGAAATAGTATCGATATAACCAGGACTATCGATATATCCGATATCGATATAACGAGACTTTACTGTATATCTTTTCATCCGCATTGGGCGATGACTTTTTTTCATGTCAATACTACAATATATTGATTGATTTAGCGATTCCAATTCAGTCAACAAGATCTCTGCAATGTTTTGCTGCAAAGTGTTTCAACGACACTATGTACCACGGTGTGAAATGCGCTAGTGACATCTAGTGGCGGAATGGGCCTTTTCACTTGTGAGCTGGCTGCAGGGGGTGGACTCAAAGTGGCCTCCTATGATGATATCATAAATCTCTTGATCTGCTTATGATGTCATCGTGAATATACAGCCACTGATTAAAAACCCTTTTCAGAAAATCGTTTGGAATGCACATAAATGGCGCCGATGGTGTGTGTCGTGTGTTTCACTTCCATTCCAACCTCTCACTCTCAAAGGACTACAGCGTCCCCGAAATCAGTCTCTTCCCGGAGGAAAACGCCGAAGGGAAGAAAGTCACCTTCAGAGATACGTCAGAGGATGCGAGAATTTTTGGATTCCCAATCAAGGCTAATTCCATCATCATCAATGCCGGATTGTGAGTTCATGACGGGAGGGCGTTTAGTGAAGGAAGGTGTGACGGAAAAGTTGATGATTTGAGTCGGACTTATGATCGCACGCAGGTGGCTGGTATTTTCCAAACCCTTTTTTGAGGGTACGCCCCGTGTGTTGGAAGTCGGGGGGTATTCCAATCCTGCTTCCTGGGGTGTCGAGCAACCCTATGTGGGGTCGTTGCATCCACTCAAAATTGTAAGTTTATGCATTGAAATTATTATGTTGATATATGGGCAATCATAATCATTATTTTTTTATTTTTTTTATGCCCATAGGGAGAACCAAAAGTGGAAAACATAAGTGAGCCAAAGGTAAGCATGCACTAGCATCTGGTACGAATTTCTATACATTGGTGGAGAAATGTCACTTCGGAATATAATATTATATGAATATGTATACAGTGATACCTCGGTTTACAAACCCCTTGGCTGACGAACTTTTCCGTTTACGAACGTTGAAGGACAACCGACACTATTTTTTTGTTTCCTAACTGACGTCAGAAAAATGTTTTATAGCATCTAAAATACCCAAAACAAATACCCAAATCAAATGCAAAACACCAATAAAAATTACTTAAAGTGTGGTAAAACTGCAACAAATTGATCTGCGAATTGGGGATTTTCACAAAGTCCCGCCCCCAGTTCGTGACGTCACGCCATATTTATTTATATATATATTATTTATGTTTTCCTTCTAACACAAAGTTTTCAGACCAAACAAAGTACCGCAAAATGCATTGTGTGTCGCTTCCTCGGTCAGGGGCGTTCCTTCAGTGACGTCACGTGGGGCATCATCATCAACTCAAAAACAAGACTTCCTGAGTATTCACCGCGAGTCTTAAAACGTAAAATGTAGCTATATGTGGTGGAATCTTTGTAAAATATCCTCAGTAGAAGTCATTTGAAGCGATTTTACAAATTATGGACGCAACTTGTCCGGAGGCGTTGGTTGTCCTTTAAGGCTTAGAAAATTAGAAAGTAGAAAATTATGTTTTCTGGGGACCTGGGAACGGATTATTCTCATTTTATGTTTCCTATGGGAAATTAATTTTTGGGATACACACTTTTCGCCTTACACACTCTGTCTGGCAACCAATTAAGTTCGTAAGCCAAGGTATCACTGTATATGAATACATTGGCATTGGATTGCCATGTGCTTTTCAGTTTTTAACAGTTTTTTTTTTTGTATGTCTGCAGATTGAGATTTTCGAAAGGTCGTATTTCACGGGAAAATCAAGGATCCTCACCTCCAACATGAAAGATTTCATGACACGAGTTGACAGGCAGCAGGGCGCCTTCATGTACTCTGTGGGCTCCCTCAAAGTGCGCGGAGGGATGTGAGTTCCGCTTCAAAACATTTGCATAACACCATTATGCTCCTTGTCGCCATTGACTGCATTTCTTCCACCTATGCGTGTGTGTGTTAATGTAGCTGGGTGGGCTATGAGAAGGAAGGCTATCGAGGCCATCAGTACCTGCTGGAGGAGGGCGAGTATCACGACTGGAGGGTGTGGGGAGGCTCAAACTCTGAACTGCGCTCCGTTCGGGTTCTTCAGGCTGTAAGTTGCAAGTAATATTTAAAGGACAACCGACGCCTCCGCACAAGTTGTGTGCATGATTTGTAAAATCACTTCAAATGACTTCTACTGATGTAAAATAGCTTAGTGAAAAAGTTGGGAATAGTTTCAAAGTACAGTTAATGAACTCCCATAATGAAGGAACAACACTTTTTTCCCTTTCAGTTTAAAAAAAAAAAAGAACAAAAACGTATTCAGGTAAATGCAAATAAAATTGACACCATTTATTCACTGCCAAACGTGCAAAAATGTGTCCATTCCAGTGCCAGGGTTTTTGTCATTGTCACTCAAATTCCAGAACCCACAGAATATTGAGTTTTAGGACTACATAAACATTCAATTCAGCATAAGAAACCTTAGACTCTCTTCTTTCATCAGAAAAAAATGTTAATTCCTAAATGATGTGGGTCTGGCGTTATATGAGCTTGAAATGAGGGCTGCTGTCTCAAATGCAATGCAATACTGGTTAATAATATTGTATAATATTGGTTTATATAGCGCTTTAACAACAGCCGAATCTGGAACAAAGCACTAACATGGAAAAAATGGGATGCTCCTTGGTGGAAAGGAAAAATCATTGCCTGAGGCTCTGGCACTTTTTTGGCATCCAAATAAGAAAAAAATAAAACACGAACAAATTCGGGAATGGCGCTCTACGTCATATTTTCAATTCCCGAATAAATTTGTGAATGGTAGTGAATGATTTCAAAAAAAAAAAATCCAAATCTATTAATATATAGTTTTTGCAAAGCATTTAACCAGTTAAGCTGTTTTTTTTAGATCCCGTATTGTAAATATTTTTACTTTTCAACCACAGTCCAGATTCAGTTGGACATTCAAATGTGTATAGATATACAATATACAATAGAACAAGATACAATTAACATTTTTTTTTTGTAATCAATCACTGCCTGGTTCCATCCACTTCTGCTTTCCATAGGACTTAACCGACCCCTTAATGGTGATGTTTGAGCAACCGGAGGAAGAGGAATGCGCCGTTGCCCAAGAAGAAAGCACCTTCGAGGTGACGGAGGCCATTCCAGATGTGGAACTTTTTGGCTTTAAGATCAACACCCGTTCCATCCAAGTGTTTAGTGGAGTGTAAGTCCAAACCGAAAGCCCTCCCCGAATGTAAACCCGATTGTTGAAGAATTGCGTTGACATGCCGCCTGCCAGGTGGGTAGCCTACTCTCATGTGGACTTCTCCGGTAACCAATACATCCTGGAGAAAGGCTTCTACAGTACAAGTGCCGACTGGGGTTCCCGTGACACTCGCATCTGTTCCGTGCAGCCAGTTCGTTTGGTGAGGCCAGAGAGAAACTGAAGAGGATTGTCGAGATGTTAAGTACAACCGCGGGGGTTGAAAATAACATTTTGATTTGTTTGGCTTTTAGGCTCCAGCGGACGGGAACAGGGCCCGAAACGAGGTGAGACTTTTAACTCATTCACTGCCAGACGTGCAAAACTGTGTCCCACTTCAGTGCCAGGGTTTTTGTCATTGTCACTTGAATTCCTGTACCCACAGAATATTGAGATTTAGCATGACATCAACATTCAATGCAGCATAAGAAACCTTAGACTTTCTTCTTTCATCAGAAAGTTATTTCCAAACTTATATGGGTCTGGAGTTATGTGAGCTTGAAATGAGGGCGGATGTCCAAAATAGAATGCAATACATACCTATTGGTTTATTGATAGGGAATAAGAAGTTATCATATTTAAAAGTTCCATGCGGTTATATGCTTAGTCAACATGTGTGACTCGAATACAGAATTGTAGCACAGACAACCTGCGGTCAATCAGGTCAACAGACACAGCAAGTTAAACTGTCATCTTCATCTAGGAGATCTGGATTTGGACAGAATTTAGGACTTTGGACTTATCACAGGAGGAGCTCTTTAGCCTGGTTACAAATTTATCAGGTCATCGAAAAGACAATGTTTAATTGCTTACAGCTGTTGGGGCTCAGAACGTTCTAGGGCCGTGGTATTCTAATCAAGAAAACTATGTTTTACTAATGTATTCCTTAAATTTGCATATACTCTGAAAAAATACCTTGGCAGAGGGCTGTAGAATTCAGACGTCTGTCATGAACGACCGCGTCCCCTGCCGGCAGTAAAAGACAATCTTTCTGGGTCCGAGCCTTCGTCCACAGTGTCCGATCGAACATCTCTGACATTTATATAGCACTTTAACAACAACTGAAGCGAGAACAAAGGGCTAACATGGAAAAAAAGGGGAATGCTGCCCCCTTGAAGGAATGGAAAAAAACATTGCCAGATGTCTGGCCAGCACTTTATCGGCATCCAAGCAAGAAAAAAAACAAAATTGAAAAAAATTCGGGAATGGCGCTCCATGTCATATTTTCAATTCCCGAGTAAATTTGGGTAAATTTGGGAATAGCAGTGAATGAGTTATACTTTTTTTGAAATAACTCAAGTGTGTATATCACCGAACCTTATTGCATTGATTATACTCGTGTAAGTGTGTGTGTGTGTGTGTGTGTGTGTGTGTGTGTGTGTGTGTGTGTGTGTGTGTGTGTGTGTGTGTGTGTGTGTGTGTGTGTGTGTGTGTGTTTGTATGACTAAGATTGTGAGGTCCTCTACCATTTTATACCATACATAGTGAGGACATTTTTGACAAGTGAGGACCTTTTGGCTGGTCCTCACAAGTTTTTCACTCCCAAGGCTTCTAGAGGGTCTATATATATGCATCTGTTAAAGTTTCAGAGAGGTTCTCACAAATTGACCTAAAATGATTTTTTTGGTGTGCATTTTCATTTCACTTGGATACACGCACTTTTTACTCACTGTGTGTGTTTATGTTTGTGTGTGCGTGGTTAAAGAGAGGAAAAAGTTCATACCACAAAAAGTAAAACGATATTTTAACCAAATTCACTGCAGGGGTGAAGACTTTGAATGTACCCATTCAGAAACCTCACTCCTGCTGTTATTTCAGTTTCAAGTCCAGTTTTTAGTTCTTTGTTTTTAAAGAAGCTGAAGTGGGAAATGGGGTGACATTTAGTGTTCAAATGTAACACTACTTCTTCTCTAAACTTATCAGGAATGGTGGTCCACACTCCTTATTTGGAGTTATCCGGACCTCACAAAACCATTGAAACAGGAATGTGTGTGTGTGTGTGTGTGTGTGTGTGTGTGTGTGTGTGTGTGTGTGTGTGTGTGTGTGTGTGTGTGTTGTGTGTGTTGTGCGTGCGTGTGTATGGACTGATGTTGCAGAGGCAACGCATGAAAACGTCATAAAATCTGATTCTACACTTTTTATAGTAATGTATTTATTTTTTTAAATCCGACTCCCATTGATTTTCTCAGATACTATTATACTCGGAACCCGAGTTCAAGGGAGAGTTGCTTATCTTCAACTATAAACAGGAAGCCGCAACAGAAGAATTCCAGACCAAATCTTGCAGAGTTGTTGGAGGAAGGTGACAGATTTGAAACCCGCCATGATGTACACAACAAAGAAATCTGTTATGGTCTAAAATTAATTACATTCATTCTCTTTTTTTTTCTTCAGCTGGGTTCTCTATGAGAATAAAGACTTTTCAGGCACCATGTATGTCTTATCAGAAGGGAGCTATCGCTCATTAACCAGCATGGGATGCACACCGAGCACCTTCATCCGCTCCGTCAAGTCCGTGCCGATGGTTGGATGAATTTACACTTAAAACGTTGATTGAATCTCTTCTGGTATGGCTCTCAAGCGCACCATCTCTCTTTGAGCAGAGTTTCTCCGTTCCATCCATCTCATTGTTTGGACTGGAGGGGCTGGAGGGAAGGGAGATCGCAACCGATTCTGAGCTGGTCAACATGCAAGCGGAGGGGTTCAATGACCACATTCTTTCGGTTCGAGTCAACAGTGGCTGGTAAGATACTTTGTGGGTGTCGAAAGGAAGGAGGTGAATATGAATTAAATAAATAGTACATTTTAGGATTATTTCTATCTGGTTGCTGTCGAATTGCATGAATTTAGAAGTGAACCAGGACTGAATATCGGATCATGAGGAGGTGCTGGGAAGAAGGTAGAACTGTGATGTTGGGTTTACAGGACAGGTCGTGTCAGCGATGAACATTTAGATCTCAGTTTGTGACAGGGAAAAAAAAGTGGAAGTTAAACTGTGATCACATTTAAAGGACAACCGACGCCTTCGGACAAGTTGTGTCCATAATTTGTAAAATCACTTCAAATGACTTCTACTGAGTGTACTTTGCAAATATTCCACCGTATATAGCTATATTTTATGTTTTAAGACTCGCGCTGAATATTCAGGAAGTCTTGTTTTTGAGTTGGTGACGAGTCCTCACCCGACGTCACTGAAGGAACTCCCCTCGCCGAGAAAGGACATACCTTGCATCACCTCAATGAATTTTGCGGTACTTTGTTTGGTCTGAAAACTTTGTGTTGATCCGTGTTGATGATGAAATTAGAAGGAAAACACAGAAATAACGCGATGGTGAATCATTGTGTGTTGCGCCAAGACTTCAACAATGTATTTGATGTTCGCTTACAAAACGTCCCAGGAGACAATTTACACTGAGCTTTGTTGCCCTCTTCTGCCTTTTTTTTGGCTACTGTGAGTACGACTCACTACATTTCTCTCCAGATGCATCAAAATGACCGGACTAAATTCTTTAATCGATTGCAAACATGTATGCTTTCCTCTTCAGAACTATTTGAATCATATTCATAACTGGATGAGTAACAAGAAAGCATCTTTTCCGAATCTGAAGCCATTGTTTTGATTCTCGAGCAAGGCAAGATGTCCTGATGTGATGTCACGAACAAGGGGGCGGGACCTTCTGAAACTGGCAACTTCCGGGTTCAATTTGAAGTAGTTTTTGGACACTTTAAGTCATTTTTATTGGTGTTTTGCATTTGACTAAAAATATCATACTGCGTGTTTTGGGTTTTTAGATGCTATAAAACGTTTTTCTGATGTCAGTTAGGAAACAAAAAAATTGTGTTGGTTGTCCTTTAATTGCAAATGTTTACTTTGGGGGCTTTTATTTGAGTAGCCCATATCCGCGTAATTCTAATTTCTCTCTACAATATTTCGTCCTGCTTGTTTTTTTCCAGCTGGGTGCTATTTGAATTTGGCAACTATAGGGGTCGCCAATTCCTTTTGGAGCCGACGGAAATCACCAACTGGCCCAAGTTCAGCTCTGTGCAGACGATTGGCTCACTGTATCCAGTCAAAGAGGTCTGTCTACAAATCACCTCCTAGTTACGTATGACATCTCGGCTTTCCCATTGCCGCATGTCTTGTTGATGGAATTCTAATTGATAGCCATACAAATATAAAATATACCATATTTTCCGGTGTATAAGGTGCACCAAAAAGCCTTGATTTTCTTCACAAAGATGAACCTGTGCCTTATATGTGAAGTAAAATTGAGTCACAACAGGTCTTGGAACTACTTTCAGCCGCCACCGACTCCATTTCCCCCTTATATGCCTTATATTTGGAAAAAATATATATAGTATTTGGAGAACGTTTTTAATTACTTGTAGGTGCACTTTATAGTCCGGTGCGCCTTATATATGGAAAATCTTTGAAAATACATCATTCTATGAGGGTGCGCCTTACACACCTGAAAATACGGAAATCAGAAAGTTTCAGAACAGAGATTTTTGACACAGCTCGATCAAAAATCTACTCTTGCGTAAGTGCTTTTTTAACTGAACCAACATGTTCCCGGTGTCATAACCTTGATATTTATTTATTTTGCAGAAACGGCACTTTTTCCGCATCCGAAATTTAGACAGCCACCACCTCATGTCCATCCAGGGTGGGGTAGAGGAGCTCAAGTCCGGACGGGTGGTGGTCATACCAGAGGCTGAGCCCATGAGTGACATTTGGTTCTATCAGGATGGCCTCATTAAAAATAAGGTAATTTTATGAACATGTACCTGTTCCCAGAAAGTGTGTATAAGGTGAAAAGTGTGTTTTCCAAACATTAATTTCCCATAGGAAACCATTAAAAATGAGACTAATCCACATAATTTTCTACTAAATAAGCCTTAAAACTACACAAAATATACCTTATTTCATGTATAATAAATGTGCTATTGGATTGTAATTAAATAAATTGTACTGTATAATAAAGTCATTTTATTTACCTTTGTGATGGTCGTTGATATAGTTGCCTCTTGATGCTATCCGAGTGAAGTTGCCGTGCTTTCTCGGCGATAATACCCTCACTCACAGTGTCCCCTGTGAGCTGCTTTTCGTTAATCCAAATCAACATATGTTTTTTTCAATCTCTTCTATTGCCTGAGACCGTTGCTTAGACAACACAGAAACACCCTTAGCCACATGTAGCAATGGTCGATTTAGCATACTGCTACTGGGACGCTAAGTCACACAAACGCACACCTCGTTCGTATTTCTCGATGATCTCCTTCTTCTGCTCGATCGTAATTTTCTTTTGTGTCCTCTTCGGATGAACACTAGCCTGTGGCGAGGTCTTTTTCGGTCCCGTAAAAGCAAAACTATCCACTCGATAGCAAATGACGTTTGCACTCAGGGAAAGTGGGTGTGGAACAGTAGTCCGGCAGCCACGGTGGCGCTGTTCGGTCATGTGGTTTGGTGTTCTTGTGCCGAAAACTAGTCCGCCAGCCATTGTGGCGCTCTGTGTGTCTCCCAAAAACTAGTCTGTATGCCAAGATTAGATTCTCGCGAATTTAATCTTCGTAAGGCGAAAGGTTCGTTAGCTAAAGCGTTTGTAAACCGAGGTTTCACTGTTTATGCATTTTGCACATGTCTTACCGACTCTTGCTGAGACCATCATTGACATTTTGTCATTTGATGTAGCTTTCCCCCATCATGTGCCTTCAAGTGATGGGCAATGTTGAGCCAGGAGCCAAATTGGTTTTATGGAATGAAACCAGGCAGCCTTCCCAGACTTGGATGGCCCAGATGAGAGGTCGAATCAGCAGCATCACCTACCCTGGAATGGTCATTGATGTCAAAGGTGGAACCATATTTTATTTTTTATTTTTTTCATTTTAATGACTCAAATGTCAAATGTACAAATGTGTTTTTTTATGGAAAGAGGCATTCATGTTGCCATTGACATTTGTTTCCTATGATTTATTATTATTTTATTGTTTTTCCAGGTGGCCAAAGCTACGATAAGGACCATGTAGTCATTATGCCAGAAAGTGACGAGAGGTTAAGCCAACAGTGGGAGATTGTACTCATCAATTAAGCCGCCGCAGAAGTGTTGCACACTATCACAACCAGAAAAAAAAATACCCATAATCCTTTGCATCACTTTCTTATTAATTGTATCAAAACCCGTTGTATTCATCATGTCGCTCCCCAAAGAATATTCTATGTTTGCGTTTATAGTATACCAAGGAAGGGAAGAAGTATTCACACGTAGCTTGTGGGGGGAGGGAAAAGCTTCAAATTTGTTACTCGTCTGATACCTGCAGCGTACAATTGCACACTCCACTCAACTAATGCTTACAATGGACAGCTGAATGGATAAAGCCAAAGAATGTACGGTATGCAAAAAATACTTAAAAGCTATTTTTATATTGTGTCTAACCGTTTTACGGTGTTTCTCATCTCTACGCAGCGAATTCTGTGCGACTTTATGGGATGTGTATGTTGCGATTGTTTTTATTGAAACTGCTATTCAGAAATATATATAGAGAGGGACAGAGATTGAAGAAAGAGACTAATAACACCTGCAAAAATTGCCTGTTCTTTGATACTAAAGTCATAATATATAAAGGAGGGTGTGTTTTTAAAACGCTAATAAAATATAATCGCTGTTAAAGCGAAGGAAAAAAAAAGTTGTGGTCATTGGTTTACCCCTACTATATATATACTACTAAAACTATTACTACTATACTACTACTACTACTACTACTACTACTATATATACTACTATATATATATGTTTTTTTGCTTGTTTGTTTTAATCAATATGTATTGTTCTTCAAGTTAAAATGTTACAATTAAACATTTTTTCTGCTATATTAACTCATTCACTGCCAGAAAATGTGCTAATGTGTCCAGTCCATTGCCAGGGTTTTTGTCATTTTCACTCAAATTGCAGGACCCACAACATATTGAGTTTTTAGAATTACATAAACAGAGTAAGAAACCTTCGACTCTCTTCTTTCATTAAAAAAAAAGTTAATTCCTAAATTACATGGGACTGGAGTTATCTGAGCTTGAAATGGGGATGAGTGTACAAAAGGAAAATGCTGCCGCCTAGTGGGCATGAAGAACATTGCCAGAGGTCTGACCAGCGATTTATCTACCATTCGGGAATGGCAGTGAATGAGTTAAACATTGTGTTTCTCTTTAAAGCTGAACTTCCCACCACTGCATTTTTGTGCTTTATGCTGTATTTTAATGAGAAACTTTCAGTGTTTAGGACCCTATATCATCTTTAAAAACATATTTTATGTAGAGTTTCTATGCTTCAAGATGGCAACACTGAACTTGGGAAATATTCTGGGCTAAATCAGCTTTGTTTGTTGTAACCACAAAGGTGTCAGGTTTCTTTTCTACCTGTGGAGTTGAACAGGGAAGCGAGCCTGAGTCAAAATGATTAAGAATGTGTCAGAATGGGTTTCAGGTGGCGTTAAAAGACTTGTATTTTTCCAGGTTTTCCAGACAAAAACAATCCTGAAAGGGGGCGAATAAAATCACAATTGAAAATGATGTGATGCCTTGTACAGGTAAGTCGTTGTAGAAATTGTATATTTCGTGTCAAAATGGTCGGGCAGACGAATGCGGGAGGTGGAGCACAGGTCTGATTACTTTGGTTGGGAAAAAAGGAGGTGGGTGTAGTTCACATTTTAACAGCACTGCGGAAAAGTGGGTCACTACATTCGATCACTGGTACGTACTAAATACTCGCTGTTTTCTGCATATGGTGGTGTTGATTTGACATTTATAATACGGTATACCCACGGTGAATTAGCCTCCCGTTTGTTTGCTTCTTTTCAGGCTTTTGAAGTAACGCCATGGACCGGAAATACTTTAAATCTCATGTAAGTACATATCGACCCTTTTTTGTTCATCAGTTAGTGACACTATTGTAGTTGCTTGTCTGTTTTTTTTTAATAATTCCCCCCACGTTTATCAATTAGTGTCAATATTGCTGGCTAGCTATTAGCTATCTATTACCTGGCTAGTAAGCTTTCAATGAGGGGGTTGAGTGAACGCTGGCGCGTGTGGCTGCCGCTGCTCACCCGCAGAAAAACGTATCCTGTGACTGTAAATTGACCTTGAGAGTTTTGAAAGGTGCTTGTAAATTAAATGTATTATTATTATTATTATTACAAAAGGCAAATGCTGGTGGAAGGGAAAGACGTTGCCAGAGGTCTGATCAGCACTTTATCGGCACCCCCCGCAAGAAAAAAACGAAACCCAATCAAATACGGGAATGCCGCTCCACGTCGTGTTTTTCACATCCCGAATAAATTCGGGAATGGCAGTGAATGAGTTGATACAGAAATGTTTTAATTATTTTTTAGTTTTTTTTAACATGTTTTTTTTTTATGTAGACAATGTGTTGGGGCACCCTTGGAACTGTGCGACCTTTCTCCGGTTTCCATCCGCAAAGAGATGTCATCCAGATTCACGAAGCCGTGGAGAAGAAAGGTAAAACTTCATTTATACTTATGCCGTTGGATTAAATCCTTCGGGAGACGTGTGCATTCCATTTTGTTTGCCAAGTCATCAACTTCCAACCCCCTTTTACGTGTTCTTGCCGCAGATGCAGCCCCCCTTGTGAGAATCCTGACAAATCGCAACAATGCTCAGAGGCAGGAGATTGCCAAAATATATCAAGAGACAACACGGCAGGTCAAGAAAAGCAAAGTGCAGTTTTAAAATATTTCCAATGATGCCGTAAAAAAAAATCGTTAGTCATCATGAGGTGTGGGGATGGACCATCACTTGAGCTACCTGGCTAGCTATCTAGCTGGCTACCTACCTAGCTAGCTATCTAGCTCGCTGGCTACCGAGCTAGCTAGCTCACTGGCTATCTAGCTAGCTGGCTAGCTAACTAGCTAGCTACCTGGATAGCTATCGCGCTGGCTACCTGGCTAGCTATCTCGCTGGCTACCTGGCTAGCTATTGTGCTGGCTACCTGGCTAGCTATCTAGCTGGCAACCTGGCTAGCTATCTAGTTGGCGACCTGGCTAGCTAGCTAACTTTCCATCTATTTGAGTAATTCCGGGTTGAGTGAAGGCTGGCGCATGTGGCTGCCGCTGCTCACCTCCAGAAAAACTGATCCTTTGACGGTAAAGTGACCTTGAGAGTTTTGAAAGGCGCTTATAAATGAAATGTATTCTTATTATTATTATTATTATAATCCCCAAGTCGAACCACAGATGGTGTTTATTCGTTTGGAACTTCTGTTTGCTGAGCAAACAGCATTTAAATAGCCCCTTGACACGCCTTTGTTTAATGAGGATGTTTCACTGTACTGTTGACATAATAATAATTTGACAGCTTTTAACAGAGTGGCTGGGTGAACACATAAGCAAAAGTAAACCTTGTACAAGCCATGAAAAAGTTAATTCTCAGAACATGTTACATGTAAAGCCTTTGTCGTATTGCTGATAGCACTTTTCTGTCCATAGCTGCTAAAATGACACGTGGTGTACTGCAAGGTACACATTTAAGTCCACTTTTTTTTAGCATGCTCCCAGCATATGCTCTTCATCATCATAACCGGTCTCACAGACAGGATTATCTACTCGTCTGTTTCGGGAGTCTAATGGATTTTTCCCCCAAATGCAAGAACTGAATTCTCCAAAATACAACACGTTTCTGGTTGAAAAATAATGACTCTCTGCAACCAGGCTTCTCCGTCAGAGTTCATGTTTAAATTGTATCATCACTTGCGCTTTTTGATTGAATGCTTACTTTCTTGAATACAGGAACTGAAAGCCGACATGAAAAAAGTTCTGTCTGGAGATCTGGAAGCACTCATGCTGGAATTGATGATGCCACCTCTGCAGCATGAAGCTTATCAGCTACACCAGGCCATGGCGGTGTGTTTATTTTCTTTACAGTGATACCTCGGTTTACGAACCCCTTGGTTCACGAACGTTAAATTTATGAAAATTTTACCTTGGCATGCCAACTATTTTTCGGGATACACACGGAGCTGCCACAATGAGTGATGTGTCCTTCGCAAACGAGCCCGTTCTCCTAACAAGAAAATGGCGGCCGACTTTTTTTGTCCTCTATTCCCCGCCCCCAGTCTTCGGTTAAAGCCACATGATTGGTCAAGAACGCAGCAGTGAGGGTAGGTGGTTTAAACATTAAAGAGACAGGCAGAGGACAGTGAGAGTTTCAACTTTGATAGTACAAAGGCAAAGTGTAGACTGCAAGGTTAAAATATCCCATCAATCAGGCTCCACAAACAACCCGCACAAGCCATTTGTACACTTGATGCTAAAAGCTATCAACCCAGCTAAACAGAATACAATTGAAGAGGAACTAGATAAAATTATCGCAGAGAAAGCACCTACAAGGGATCATTCCTCAAGATGGTGAAAAAATAAGGTTACGTTCCTCATCAAGTGTTTAATGCTGAGGAAACTGGCCACTCCATTCCATCAAGCCATAAACGACCATCACAAAGGTAAATAAAACAACTTTATTATACAGTACAGTTTATTTCTTTAATTTTAATACCATAGCACATTCATTATACGTAAAATAAGGTATATTTTGTGTAGTTTTAAGGCTTACAAAAGTGGAAAATTATGTTTTATGGGGACCTGGGAACTGATTATTTTCATTTTAATGGTTTCCGATGGGAAATTAATTTTTGGGATACACACTTTTCGCCTTACACACTCTGTCGGGGAACCAATTAAGTTCGTAAGCCAAGGTATCACTGTATTAATTTATTCCTTCCGAGTCTTCTCAATTTACAAATGTCATGCTTCAAATTCTATTGAAAATAAATTACCCATGTGTGCGCAGGGTTTAGGCACAGACGAGGAAACGCTCCTGGAGATTTTGTGTACAAGATCAAGCGAGAAAATTCGAGGCATCAGCGCTGCCTATCAAGAAAGTAATATGCTTGTGGATGGCAGCCATGAAACTAGCGACTTCATATTATAATATGCCCCCTTTCATTTTTTTTTGCAGTGTATAAAAAGGACCTGGAGAAGGAAGCAAAAGGAGAAACCAGTGGAGACTTTGCTGAGCTCATAGTAGCGCTGATGAATGTAATATGCTCCCTTAGTGTCTTTTAGTCAACTTTGTTGAACATAAACACAAATGATGGCACAACTCTCTCCCAGCCCTGCCCCCCCTGCCCCTTCCCACTGCCACACTCACTGAACTCTGAGTACACGCTGTACTATCATCCTGAACTCTTTTTTTCGTTTTTTTTTTTCTGCAAGACCTAACTTCAACCTTTTTTGTTTGTTTTTGCATTCACTTTACAGACGACACTACCTCACTTTACATACGTCACTACCTTACTTTACATACGACACTACCTCACTTTACATACGTCACTACCTCACTTTACATTCAGAAATTACATGTATTGTCTGTTGTCAATTGTCTGTGTTTTTCAGCCACATTTTAAGTGCCTTGCACGCTGTGTCCGAGAGGACATTAATTTCATCTGTGCTGTATGTCATGCATATTAGCATATTTGACAATAAAGCTGACTTTGAACTGCAATCAGTACAGTCCCAAAACTAATATGTATTTTTTAATTTACAAAAAAAACAAAAAAACAATCCGAAACAGGGAAAATAGTGTGATGAATGTGTTTGGAATTGCTTTAAAAATGTTTCTTAACTTTCTGCTCCCTTTAGAAAGAAGATGTCACGGGTTTTGTTGAAAAGGACATTGAGGTATTCTTTTTTCTTTAACTACCTTTACGTTACACTGCCATTTCTGAATTTATTGGGGAATTGAAAATATGACGTAGAGCGCCATTCCCGAATTTGTTCAGATTTTGTTTTTGTTTTTTTTCATGCTTGGGTGCTGATAAAGCGCTGGCCATGGCCTATGGCAATGTTTTTCCTTTCCACAAGGGGCAGCATTTGCCTTTTGTCCATGTTATTGTTTTATTTAAGCGCTGTATATGAACCAATATGTATGTATTGCATTGTATTTTGGACAGCTGCCCTCATTTCAAGCTCATATAACTCCAGACCCATATCATATAGGAATTAACTATTTTCTTTTCTAATTAAAGCAGAGGGTCTAAAGTTTATCACGCTGCATTGAATCTTTATGTAGTAATGTCAGAGATGTTCGATTGGACACTGTGGACAAAGACTCGAACCCAGAACGATTGTCCGTACTGCCGGCAGGAGACGCAGCCATTCATGACAGACGCCTGAATTCTGCAGCCCTCTGCCTTGCTATTTATTGAGAGTATATGCAAATTTAAGTGATACATTAGTAAAACATAGTTTTCTTGGTTAGAATACCATGGCGCTGGGTGTTCTAAGCCCGAACAGCTGTAAGCAATTTCATTGATTTCATTCATACATTGTCTCTTCCATGAAGTGATAAATTTGTAACCTGGCTAATGAGCTCATCCTGTGAAGGAGTTTTAAGTCGTAAATTGCTTCGGTGAAAAATGATTTAACTTGCTGTGTCTGTTGACTTCAGATTGACCCCAGGTTGTCTGTGCTTCAATTGTGTATTCGAGTCACACATGTTGACTAAGCATATAACAGCATGAAACCTTTAAATATGATAACTTCTTATTCTGTCTAACCTCTATCAAGTCCTAAAGGCAATATTCTGTGATTCCTGCAATTTGAGTGACAATGACAAAAACCTTGGCACTGGAGTGGACACAAAGTTAAGTTTTTTGTCACTAATACAAATAACAAGCCATACCAAAGATGTGATAATCACACAAAGCTATTCTTGATTCCACTCAAAAAAGTTCATATTTATGCATTACACTGAATAGATGATTTTGTGATTTCAGTCTCTCTTCGAATCGCTCGATGAGAAAAAAGCGAACGCGGCTCCTTGGATCAATATTCTCACCTCTCGAGATTTAAACCATCTTAACAAAGGTGAAGTGCAAAACGTGAGCCGATGAATTTTGCTTTCCGAGCACCTTAAATGTTTCTGATTTTGACAGTGTTGTTGGGAATGGAGCTGGAGAATGGAGAGATGGTGATTCCAACTCTGGAGAAAAGATTCTCCGGGGATATTCATTTGGGTTTGAGTGTTTTAGGTACTGTATATTTTGTGTAGTTTTAAAGCTTAGAAAATTAAAACGTAGAAAATTATGTTTTATGGGGACCTAGGAACGGATTATTCTCATTTGAATGGTTTCCTATGGGAAATTAATTTTTGGGATACACACGTTTCGCCTTACACACTCTGTCTGGGAACTAATTAAGTTCGTAAGCCAAGGTATCAATGTACTGTATTTTCTGCACTTTTAGGGGTTTCGTCTGATAAGACTCACCTTCAGTGAATAAGCCATGAAATGTTTTTCCTCCATAGGGCGCACAGCATTATAAAACACATAGCATATAAGCTACAATAGTGGCTGTGGTTTCACTATGCGTCCACTAGAGGGTGCTACACTCACGAGTTGACTACCCTTAGTATAAGTTCAATTAGCTGCGCTGAATACATGTCAATTAGCGTGTCACATGTCCAGTCACATGCTCTTTTTGTTTGTGTCATAACAGTGGAGTGCATTCAAAGCCCCCACGTGTACCTTGCCAAGAGATTAACTAGCATGAAGGTAAGATTTTTTTTTAATTATTTTTGTCAATAATCGTGTCTTATGAACAAGGTTGGAAATGGGGTTCACTAACTCGACTTTTCAAACAATTCCACGCTCTGTGTGCGTAATAGTGCGATGAATCTCGCCAGTGAGTGCGTATCGCCTATTTGGTCACCCTTTTTTTCCTTTCACCAGCGAGTTCCAACTGCTTGCGTGAACAATAACAGTAGTGCTACGTATAAATCAATGCCTCTTATGTCTCAAAAACATACAAGACTTCCTCATGTTTCCATTTTTACTCTGCTATTGTCTAGCATCGAGTATTCCCCGCCGAGACAGGTGTTCTAAGCGGCTTTGGACTTTGCCTTCTGCTTTCCGTTCCATAATTGTGAAATTATCATCATTCCATTTTTTTTTTAACATTTTTTTATTGTATTTTTTTATAGGCACCAGTAGTACATGGCATCATGGTGTCCCACAGTGAAGAAGATCTACTTGCCATCAGGGTAGCCTTCCTTAAATTGACCGGTGTTTCTCTCTACACAAGCCTGCAGGTGAGTTACGTACAAAAACTGGCTAAACCTCGGGTTGACTGTTGAGAAATAATCTCAGGAAATGGACCGGATGAGATGTGTAGGGGCAAATTGATTCATTCAAACTGTTCATTCATATATTACAATGTATACAGTGATACCTCGGTTTACGAACCCCTTGGCTTACGAACTTTTCGGTTTACGAACGTTAAATTTATGACATTTTTACCTTGGCATACGAACTTTTTTTCAGGAAACACACAGAGCTGCCTCAATGAGTAATGTGTCATTCGCAAAGGAGCACGTTCTTCTAACAACAAAATGGCATACGACTGTTTTGGTCCTCTATTCCCCGCCCTCAGTCGTCCGGGAAAGCCACGTGATTGGTCAAGAACGCTGCAGTGAGGGGAGGTGGTTTAAACATTAAAGAGACAGGCAGACGACAGTGGGAGTTTCCACTTTGATAGTTCAAAAAGCAGAGTGTAGACTTCAAGGTTAAAATATCCCATCAATCAGGCTCCACAAACCCGCACAAGCCATCTGTACACTTGATGCAAAAAGCTACCAACCCAGCTAAACAGAACACAATTGATGAGGCACTAGATAAAATTATCGCGGAGAAAGCACCTACAAGGGATCATTCCTCAAGATGGTGAAAGAAGAAGGTTACGTTCATCATCAAGTGTTTAATGGTGGTGAAACCGGCCACTCCATTCCATCAAGCCATCAACGACCATGACAAAGGTATATAAAATGACTTTATTATACGGTACACTTTATTACTTTAACTATAATACCATAGCACATTTATTATACATACAATAAGGTATATTTTGTGTAGTTTTAAGGCTTAGAGAAGTAGAAAATTATGTTTTATGGGAACCTGGGAACGGATTATTCTCATTTTAATGGTTTCCTATGGGAAATTAATTTTTGAGATACACACCTTTCGCCTTACGCACTAGGTCTGGGAACCAATTCAGTTTGTAAGCCAAGGTATCACTGTATACCATATTTTCTGCACTATAGGGCGCACCTGAAGGAAAATATTTTTTCAAAAGCTGACTATGCGCCTTATGTATGCAAAACGTTTCAAAATGTCATTCATTGAAGGTGCCCGTTATAATGCGGTGCACCTTATGTATGGAAAAGCTTTTGAAAAATGTCATTCATTGAAGGTGCGCTTTATATTCCAGAAAATAGGGTCATTTTTAATAAAATGATGATTTTTTTTTTCCCAACAGAAATATTTCACTGGATATCATTTAGAAGCTCTGTTGGCCATCTGTCGATCTGAAGATTAAACCGAAGCGATGCGTGAATTCCCATTACAGGTTCACACATGCTTTGTGGTATATGATTCTGATTTGTTTTTAATCATTAAATCTAACATACAGGTGTGTGTACTTTCACAAAAAAAGGAAAGGAAATCAATATTTATTTGTCATCATGAAAAAAGCTTGTATGTAATTTCTGCATGACAAGTAATTGAAATATAATGTAATTTCTTATCCTGGGGAAGTGTGTTTTTGTTGTCATCTACAATCATCGAACGACAAAACCAGACTCTGACATTTATGATGTTTTAAATGATTTTTATCAATAATCGTGTCTTCCGAACAAGGTCAGCTAACTCAACTTTTTGGGATTTTGTTGTAGGGGGTGGTGCCGATAAAGCGCCGGTCAGCCCTCTGGCAATATGTATGTATGGCCTTTAAATGCCAAGACCTAAAATGTGTGTTAAAGACAATTGGGAATAAATGCAAAATGTTTGCTTGCACACGTATGTGTCATTGTTTGTAAACATGACTGGAGGCCACATTCGTACTGTTTTATAGGTACGGGGCAAATCAGCGTGCGTATGTATGTATGTATGTATGTATGTATGTATGTATGTATGTATGTATGTATGTATGTATGTATGTATGTATGTATGTATGTATGTATGTATGTATGTATGTATGTATGTATGTATGTATGTATGTATGTATGTATGTATGTATGTATGTATGTATGTATGTATGTATGTATGTATGTATGTATGTATGTATGTATGTATGTATGTATGTATGTATGTATGTATGTATGTATGTATGTATGTATGTATGTATGTATGTATGTATGTATGTATGTATGTATGTATGTATGTATGTATGTATGTATGTATGTATGTATGTATGTATGTATGTATGTATGTATGTATGTATGTATGTATGTATGTATGTATGTATGTATGTATGTATGTATGTATGTATGTATGTATGTATGTATGTATGTATGTATGTATGTATGTATGTATGTATGTATGTATGTATGTATGTATGTATGTATGTATGTATGTATGTATGTATGTATGTATGTATGTATGTATGTATGTATGTATGTATGTATGTATGTATGTATGTATGTATGTATGTATGTATGTATGTATGTATGTATGTATGTATGTATGTATGTATGTATGTATGTATGTATGTATGTATGTATGTATGTATGTATGTATGTATGTATGTATGTATGTATGTATGTATGTATGTATGTATGTATGTATGTATGTATGTATGTATGTATGTATGTATGTATGTATGTATGTATGTATGTATGTATGTATGTATGTATGTATGTATGTATGTATGTATGTATGTATGTATGTATGTATGTATGTATGTATGTATGTATGTATGTATGTATGTATGTATGTATGTATGTATGTATGTATGTATGTATGTATGTATGTATGTATGTATGTATGTATGTATGTATGTATGTATGTATGTATGTATGTATGTATGTATGTATGTATGTATGTATGTATGTATGTATGTATGTATGTATGTATGTATGTATGTATGTATGTATGTATGTATGTATGTATGTATGTATGTATGTATGTATGTATGTATGTATGTATGTATGTATGTATGTATGTATGTATGTATGTATGTATGTATGTATGTATGTATGTATGTATGTATGTATGTATGTATGTATGTATGTATGTATGTATGTATGTATGTATGTATGTATGTATGTATGTATGTATGTATGTATGTATGTATGTATGTATGTATGTATGTATGTATGTATGTATGTATGTATGTATGTATGTATGTATGTATGTATGTATGTATGTATGTATGTATGTATGTATGTATGTATGTATGTATGTATGTATGTATGTATGTATGTATGTATGTATGTATGTATGTATGTATGTATGTATGTATGTATGTATGTATGTATGTATGTATGTATGTATGTATGTATGTATGTATGTATGTATGTATGTATGTATGTATGTATGTATGTATGTATGTATGTATGTATGTATGTATGTATGTATGTATGTATGTATGTATGTATGTATGTATGTATGTATGTATGTATGTATGTATGTATGTATGTATGTATGTATGTATGTATGTATGTATGTATGTATGTATGTATGTATGTATGTATGTATGTATGTATGTATGTATGTATGTATGTATGTATGTATGTATGTATGTATGTATGTATGTATGTATGTATGTATGTATGTATGTATGTATGTATGTATGTATGTATGTATGTATGTATGTATGTATGTATGTATGTATGTATGTATGTATGTATGTATGTATGTATGTATGTATGTATGTATGTATGTATGTATGTATGTATGTATGTATGTATGTATGTATGTATGTATGTATGTATGTATGTATGTATGTATGTATGTATGTATGTATGTATGTATGTATGTATGTATGTATGTATGTATGTATGTATGTATGTATGTATGTATGTATGTATGTATGTATGTATGTATGTATGTATGTATGTATGTATGTATGTATGTATGTATGTATGTATGTATGTATGTATGTATGTATGTATGTATGTATGTATGTATGTATGTATGTATGTATGTATGTATGTATGTATGTATGTATGTATGTATGTATGTATGTATGTATGTATGTATGTATGTATGTATGTATGTATGTATGTATGTATGTATGTATGTATGTATGTATGTATGTATGTATGTATGTATGTATGTATGTATGTATGTATGTATGTATGTATGTATGTATGTATGTATGTATGTATGTATGTATGTATGTATGTATGTATGTATGTATGTATGTATGTATGTATGTATGTATGTATGTATGTATGTATGTATGTATGTATGTATGTATGTATGTATGTATGTATGTATGTATGTATGTATGTATGTATGTATGTATGTATGTATGTATGTATGTATGTATGTATGTATGTATGTATGTATGTATGTATGTATGTATGTATGTATGTATGTATGTATGTATGTATGTATGTATGTATGTATGTATGTATGTATGTATGTATGTATGTATGTATGTATGTATGTATGTATGTATGTATGTATGTATGTATGTATGTATGTATGTATGTATGTATGTATGTATGTATGTATGTATGTATGTATGTATGTATGTATATGTATGTATGTATGTATGTATGTATGTATGTATGTATGTATGTATGTATGTATGTATGTATGTATGTATGTATGTATGTATGTATGTATGTATGTATGTATGTATGTATGTATGTATGTATGTATGTATGTATGTATGTATGTATGTATGTATGTATGTATGTATGTATGTATGTATGTATGTATGTATGTATGTATGTATGTATGTATGTATGTATGTATGTATGTATGTATGTATGTATGTATGTATGTATGTATGTATGTATGTATGTATGTATGTATGTATGTATGTATGTATGTATGTATGTATGTATGTATGTATGTATGTATGTATGTATGTATGTATGTATGTATGTATGTATGTATGTATGTATGTATGTATGTATGTATGTATGTATGTATGTATGTATGTATGTATGTATGTATGTATGTATGTATGTATGTATGTATGTATGTATGTATGTATGTATGTATGTATGTATGTATGTATGTATGTATGTATGTATGTATGTATGTATGTATGTATGTATGTATGTATGTATGTATGTATGTATGTATGTATGTATGTATGTATGTATGTATGTATGTATGTATGTATGTATGTATGTATGTATGTATGTATGTATGTATGTATGTATGTATGTATGTATGTATGTATGTATGTATGTATGTATATGTATGTATGTATGTATGTATGTATGTATGTATGTATGTATGTATGTATGTATGTATGTATGTATGTATGTATGTATGTATGTATGTATGTATGTATGTATGTATGTATGTATGTATGTATGTATGTATGTATGTATGTATGTATGTATGTATGTATGTATGTATGTATGTATGTATGTATGTATGTATGTATGTATGTATGTATGTATGTATGTATGTATGTATGTATGTATGTATGTATGTATGTATGTATGTATGTATGTATGTATGTATGTATGTATGTATGTATGTATGTATGTATGTATGTATGTATGTATGTATGTATGTATGTATGTATGTATGTATGTATGTATGTATGTATGTATGTATGTATTAGAAAAACACCATGTAGGCAATCATCAGTGCAGTGATTCTAACTGTCACCGGTGGTCCAGTCGTACACTCACTGGCTTTGGGTGCATGTGGTGCGTGATCAAATCCTGCCTAGGGATGTACTATACATGGTCGTTTTTTTATGATAAAAACGCCTTACTATACATGGTTGTTTTTTGGCCTAAAAACGCCTTACTATACATGGTCTCTTTTCGGCCTAAAAATGCCTTACTATAACATGGTCTTTTTTGGGCCTAAAAACGCCTTAAAACGTCTGACTATACATGGTCTTTTTTCCCCTAAAAACACCTTACTATACATGGTCTTTTTTTTAAAAGACCATGTCTCGTAAGGCATTTTTGACCAAAAAACAACCATGTATAGTATGTCCATAAGCAGGCTTCGATCACGCACCGCATGCACCCAAAGCCAGTGAGTGTACGACTGGACCACCAGTGACAGTTAGAACAACCGCACTATTGGTAGCCTACATGGTGTTTTTTTCTGGGCTAAAAATGACTTAGTCTACATGGTCTTTTTTCCCCTAAAAACACCTTACTATACATGGTCTTTTTTTTAAAAGACCATGTCTCGTAAGGCATTTTTGACCAAAAAACAACCATGTATAGTATGTCCACAAGCAGGCTTCGATCACGCACCGCATGCACCCAAAGCCAGTGAGTGTACGACTGGACCACCAGTGACAGTTAGAACAACCGCACTATTGATAGCCTACATGGTGTTTTTTTCTGGGCTAAAAATGTCTTACTGTAAATGATCTTTTTTGGGGGCTAAAATGCCTTACTATACATGGTCTTCTTTTCCGCCTAAAAACGCCTTACTATAACATGGTCTTTTTTTAAGCCTAAAAACGCCTTACTATACATGGTCTTTTTTGGGCCTAAAAACGCCTTACTATACATGGACTTTTTTTTGGCCTAAAAACGCCTTACCATACATGTTCTTTTTTGGGCCTAAAAACGCCTTACTATAACATGGTCTTTTTTTCAGCCTAAAAACGCCTTACTATAACATGGTCTTTTTTTAGCCTAAAAACGCCTTACTATACATGGTCTTTTTTAGGCCTAGAAACGCCTTACTATACATGGACTTTTTTTGGTCTAAAAACGCCTTACTATAACATGGTCTTTTTTTGGCCTAAAAACGCCTTACCAGACATGGTCTTTTTTTTGGCCTTACTATAACATGGTCTTTTTTCAGCCTAAAAACGCCTTACTATAACATGGTCTTTTTTTGGCCTAAAAACGCCTTACCAGACATGGTCTTTTTTTTGGCCTTACTATAACATGGTCTTTTTTTCAGCCTAAAAACGCGTTACTATAACATGGTCTTTTTTTCACCTAAAAACACCTTACTATAACATGGTCTTTTTTTTCAGCCTAAAAACGCCTTACTATACATGGACTTTTTTTTGGCCTAAAAACGCCTTACTATACATGGTCTTTTTTGGGCCTAAAAACGGCTTACTAGACATGGTCTTTTTTTGGCCTTACTATAACATGGTCTTTTTTTCAGCCTAAAAACGCCTTACTATACATGGTCTTTTTTTGGCCTAAAAACGCGTTACTATAACATGGTCTTTTTTTCACCTAAAAACACCTTACTATAACATGGTCTTTTTTTAAGCCTAAAAACGCCTTACTATACATGGTCTTTTTTGGGCCTAAAAACGCCTTACTATACATGGACTTTTTTTTGGCCTAAAAACGCCTTACCATACATGTTCTTTTTTGGGCCTAAAAACGCCTTACTAGACATGGTCTTTTTTTTGGCCTTACTATAAAATGGTTTTTATTCAGCCTAAAAACGCCTTACTATACATGGTCTTTTTTTCACCTAAAAACACCTTACTATAACATGGTCTTTTTTTTCAGCCTAAAAACGCCTTACTATAACATGGTCTTTTTTTGGCCTGAAAACGCGTTACTATAACATGGTCTTTTTTTTCACCTAAAAACACCTTACTATAACATGGTCTTTTTTTTCAGCCTAAAAACGCCTTACTATAACATGGTCTTTTTTTCACCTAAAAACACCTTACTATAACATGGTCTTTTTTTTCAGCCTAAAAACGCCTTACTATAACATGGTCTTTTTTTGGGCTAAAAACGCCTTACTATAACATGGTCTCTTTTAGGCCTAAAAACGCCTTACTATACATGGTCTTTTTTTGAGCTAAAGACACCTTACTATACATGGTCTTTTTTGGCCTAAAAACGCCTTACTATAACATGGTCTCTTTTAGGCCTAAAAACGCCTTACTATAACATGGTCTTTTTTTTGGCCTAAAAACGCCTTACTATAACATGGTCTTTTTTTGAGCTAAAGACACCTTACTTTTCATGGTCTTTTTTGGGGCGAAAAACACCTTACTATACATAGTCTTTGTTGGGCCTAAAAACGCCATTGTCATTTTTCCGCCTAAAAACGCCTTACTATACATGGTCTTTTTTTGGTGCTAAAACGCCTTACTATACATGATCTTTTTTCCGCCTAAAACAATGTCTTATTATACATGGTCTTTTTTTCGCCTAAAAACGCCTGACTATACATGGTCTTTTTTTCACCTAAAAACGCCTTACTATGCATGGTCTTTTTTTCGCCTAAAAACGGCTTACTATACATGGTCTTTTTTTTCACCTAAAACACCTTACTATACAGGTCTTTTTTTGGCCTAAAAACGCCTTACTAAATAAACATGGTCTTTTTTTACCTAAAACGTCTGACTATACATGGTATTTTTTCGCTTAAAAACGCCTTACTATACCATGGTATTTTTTTCGCCTAAAAATGCCTTACAATACATGGTCTTTTTTGAGCTAAAACGCCTTACTATACATTGTCTTTTTTGGGGCTAATAAAAATCAATCTAAATTTAGAGGGATGAAAAAGATTGACTCAAGTTGAACTATGCTGATTCACATGTACCTGTATTTTGTCACTATGTTGAAACAGAAACGCAAAGTATAGCAAATACACGGAGTGTATGTGTTACGTCAAGTGAGCAAAACACATTTATTCAGCCTATTTGTGTTTTGCTGCAAGTGCTTCGCCGAGCAAATAAGCACAACTGTCCCACCCTGAGCAAAATATCAGTCAAAATCTAATTGATCTTTGCTTTCTCCTTCCGGCAGAGGGCAGTCCGCGTCAGTCATTTCAAACGATAACTTTCCAGCGGTTAACGCCGATTCCACGTTATAGCTTTGTCCAATATTTTGAGTGGAAAATTTTGATGGCCAAAAAATAAAAATAATAATAACTCTGTCCCACAGAGCCGCCTGGAATCTATTTTTGTGTGTGGAAATTATCAATCGATGCTCTCTAACAACGCCCGTGGTACGTGTACATTTGAAAGAGGAGGGGGGGGGGTCGGGCTACCGATGCCTACGTCAGCGTTCCGACTCTCATTCAGGAAATACGTTTTAGTGCGAACTATGCCCACGTAATGTGCGTCTTTCCCAAAAAAATAAAAAAATAACAGAGTGCCTGTCCCTTTAAGAGCTACGTCGCTGGATGGATGGACGAGTGACCATGCGCCTTCCTGCCTGAGCTCCGGCTGACATCCTCATCATGGCCTCCACACCGCCACAACCGAGGATGAAGACAACAGCCGGCGACTCTTTCCTTCCCGACGCGAAGACGGAGCCGAAGCAGAGGCTACGGTAGAGGCGAGCCGCGCCGGGGAGAGCCGCCTCACAAGCAATGGCACCCCGGTGTCCCCCATGCCTTCGCTTGGAGCCGACTACGGCTGCTACTCGATAAAGGAGCGTGCGAAGGCGGGCGGTGGCGGAGACATGTCAACAAATAGGGATTATTCCGTTAATCTGTCCGTGCAGCAAGTGCTGAGTCTTTGGGTGCATGGGACGACGTTGCAGCACTTCACAGGTACGCATGCCGGGACGAAAGGTGCCACCCGTGGACGCGCGAGTTTCATTCAAAGCGGAATAAAGCGGGGTAATGTGACATTTCGGCTCACATGCTTGACCCATGACCGCGCATGAATCACGAATGACGCGTGGTCAGGTAGCGGGCTACACGAGAAATGTTATTTCTGGTCACTAAAAAAATAATAATAAAATGTGACGTGGGTGCACCCTTCTGTGGACTCAATGATGTGCATCCATTCCCCCTTTGTCTAGCTTGCCATTAGCAAGGCTTGAAAAATCGATGCCTTCCTCTATGCAGTTTTATTGTATACGTTTTCAAATTCTGCTATTTTTTTTAAAGATCAACCCGAAACAGTCATTGCTTGCCATGAAACTATAAAGTGAAGTTTCAAAAGACCTAATCATCTGTACTGCCAGTATACAAAAAGAGGAAATGGTGTGCATATTGTAGAAATAGCGCATGTTTATTTACTTTCCCCAAACACGGGTTTCACAATAAAACGAAAATAATTGATATACTTTGAAATAAGCAGTCAAATCTGACATGTCTAGTAAATGCAAACATACTCGATGAAAATTATAATAAATCCACCCAATCTGTTTCAGTGGATTGGATTGGATTCGCCTTTATTAGTCTCGCAGTGGAGAAATGTACATTGCACAGCAGCAAAGTTACAAAAGGAAAGAAAGAAGTAGAAAAACAACATACAGGAGCTGCTGTAAAGGCATCCACGCTTGCGGCGCCATCTTGGAGTCAAAAAATGACAACACAAAAGACAGTCGTTCAATCTTAAGCAATTTCAGCACCCTCTTTTTTGCATGAAGCAATTCTAGATAAGGGGAGGATCAAAGCATCCTTTTCACTAATGGATCAGGGACGTCATGGTGCGATGTGCACGTCCGCTACAAGCTAAAGGTTAAACGCAAACACGAAGCTGTAGCGTCCATTTATGAAAAGAGATTGTCTCACATTTCCTGTCCCACGTAAATCCGCTTCAATTCCAAGCCGCGGCAGATTCAGCTGAGCATTTTACTAGCCCTGTTCAAATAAGTTTCACCAACATTTTAGCACGCTAGGTTCTTGTTTGTAATCATTTTTCCTTACGCAAGTAATCAAAGCGGACATGTGGTCATTTCGGGCCGCTTGTGTTGCATCCTGTGTGTTGAGCAACGTGTCGGATGTGAGCGAGAAAATAAAAGAGGTAGTTGTGGGGGGGGAATGCTGAGTCAGCTTGTTGAGCTTTTCCGGAAGCAGAAGTAGAACACTAGAGGGGAGGGAGGGGGGGAATACTGCCACCTGACACCCCCCAACTCCAACTTTAGCAAGTCAATTTGGTGACAAATGTTGCTAATACTTTGGAATTAAAATGCATGTGTGCAGAAATGTGGTACTGGGTGTTCCTGTGGTGCCTCTTCTCTTCACTCTTGGTCCACGGGGCGGTGGGGCTGCTCATGTTCGTCATGCTGCAACGCCACAAGAGGGGACGTCTCATCGCCGTGGTGCTGGTCAGCGTGGGTTTCTTGGCCTCGCTCTCGGGAGGCGTCATCACCAGTAAGTTGTTGCAGGAAGGATTCTTTTAGTCACCACCCACCTCGACCTTCCAACCCCCCCCCCCCCCCTTGCATGACCTCAGCAGTGTCGATGACACTCGATGGTTTTTGTTCGCTTACGTCAGACACAGGTGCGGCTGACACGGGTGGAGGCGCAGCTGCTTGTGATTAAGTCATTTGATTTTTGATTTTTTTATTTACCGGCGAAGCATTTTAGGGTAGTTTGTTCATCCAAAATTCCTATCAAACAAACTACAACTCATAAAAATATAAAATACATTTTATTACTTTATATTTTATTCTTAATTTTACCCTAAAAGTGATGAGCTTGATCATGCCGAAACGTCGAGCATTTCACCCGCCTGACATTTATCTGAAGCTAACACCGTTAGCGCTCCTTACCTTGCAGCTCTGCTTATCATGTAGCCTTCAAGGTGACAGTGACTCTGCCTGTTCCTGTCAATGGGGCATGAAGGTTAAAAAGAGGTCATTTTTTACTTCAAGATGGCGCCGCGAGAGTGGCCGTCTTTCCAGCAGTCCCCGTATTTTGTTTTTCTACTTCTTTCTTTCCTTTCATAACTTTGCTGCTGTGAAATGTAAATTTCTCCACTGCGAGAAGAATAAAGGTATATTCAACAGATTTGGTTCAATTCAGATATGTTTACTATGCTGGTTGTCGTTTGTAGTCGTAGTCTCGAAATACCGTATTTTCTGGTGTATAAGGCACACCCAAAAAACATTTTCTTGGAAAAGTGACCCTGCGCCTTATATGCAGTTTTGCCTTATATGTGAATATAACTACTTTCATAATAATAATAATAATACTACATTTCATTTCTAAGCGCCTTTCAAAACTCTCAAGGTCACTTTACAGTCACAGGCTCGGTTTTTCTGCGGGTGAGAAGCGGCAGCCACATGCGCCGGCGTTCACTCAACCCGGAAGTAACTCAAAATGGATAGAAAGCTAGCCAGCTAGCTAACAGACAGCTAATAGATAGCCAGCTGGACAGTTAGCTAAGTAGCTAGATAGCCATATAGCTAATAAATAGCCAGCTATATAGCTAGCTAGCTAGCCAGAAGATAGCAAATAGATTTCCTAAGCCACTGACTCCATCTCCCCCTTATAGGTAATGTGTAACGCCAGCCTCTACTGTAGCGCCTTATAATGTGGTGTGCCTTATATTTGGAAAACTTTTTTTCGACATACCCGCAAATATGTTCATATGTACCGTTGTTGGTAACTTGAATGTTCGTAAGTAGGGGAGTGTTTGTATATACAGTAAAGTCTCGTTATATCGATATCGGATATATGGATAGTCCCGGTTATATCGATACTATTTCTATGCACGCACGGAGAAAATTACATGCAAACAGGGTCGGATATATCGATAGTCCCGGTTATATCGATATTTTTTCGGACTCCCTTGAGTATCGATATAACGAGACTTTACTGTATTTATATATTATATTTGGAAACCTCTTTTTCATTCATTGAAGGTGCACCTTACACTCCGGTGCGGCTAATATATGGAAAAAGTTTGAAAATACACCATTCATTGGGGGTGCACCTTATACACCGGAAAAAATGATTGCATTTGTTTGTTCTTGCGGTGGCGTCACCAAAATATTTACCTTTTCAAACGCACCGCATTGTCACGAACGGCTGAATCAAATGCGTCGTCGTTCACCGAAAGATTTACCCTCCGCCGCCGATTCAAGCTCAGCTCCTAAAATAGACAAGATAATAGATTATTAATGTTGCGCAATAAGGAAGTGCGGGCTATTAACAGTCTGCACCGATGTTTACGCTCTATGCGCGTGTACACATGCTTAGCATGTCACATAGAAAGAAAAAGTATCCATTGATAAAAAGAGATGGCCACACATCTCCTATCCTACGTAAATCCGCTTCAATTCCAAGCCGCGGCAAATCCACATAGGTGCTCTGCTCTGCGCTTTTTTCGCGGGCTCTGCGTTAAATCGCTACCTTTTTCATCAGGCGCTGCGATTGCGGGTGTGTACCGCGTGGCGGGGAAGGACATGGCACCGCTGGAGGCTTTGCTTCTCGGCGTGGGCCAGACCAGCCTCTCCGTCGTCATCTCCTTCTCACGCATCCTGGCCACGCTCTGAAACAAAGGTAAATGTTGACGGACGGGGACTTGATATGAACGGCAGTCAATCGGAGACCGTGAGTTGACCTTTGTGGACCGTTTGGGATTGGTTTTCAAAAGTCTCCGTTCTGTTACTGGCACAACTGCGAGACACACCGCTCGCCATCCTCGGCTTACTGGACTGAAAGACGCGTTTCCGGAGGTAACTTTGTGCCAACGGGCTTCTCTGGGATGTCCCGCATGCCTTTAGGTTTCCTTGGAACTTGTCAAAATGACCGTGGCTTCCCCTTTTTTTTAGACTTTTGCTTGTTGAACATAAAAAAGTTGAGGGCCGATAACCCAAACGGGTGTTAGCCGCTATAATACAGTATTCATCCCGAGTTCCAGTGCCATAAATTTGCTTGGCTCATCGTTTTTTACGGCACGACGGTGGGTTTTGTGCGCTTTTTTTTTGTTGATTTATTTATTGTTCACAATGAAATACATTTAAAAAAAAATGAACTACCCATTTGAGCCCCTGCTAACAAACGCTTTCAACACGCCTTGTTGTCATCCAAAAAGGAACATTTGGGTTGGGAATTCTTTTTTTTTTTAATCTGTTCCTTAATTCACTCATTCAGACACGCAAAAATGTGTCCTGTCCAATGCCAGGGTTTTTGTCATTGTCACTCAAATTCCAGCACCCACATAATATTAAGTTTTAGGACTACATAAACATTTAAAGGACAACCGACACCATTTTTTTGTTTCCTAACTGACATAAAAAAAAAAAATGTTTTATAGCATCTAAAATACCCAAAACACGCAGGCTGATATTTTTAGTCAAATGCAAAACACCAATAAAAATGAGTTTTGAATTGCAAGTTTCAGAAGGTCGCGCCCCCTTGTTCGTGACATCACGCCAAGACGTAACAAGATGCTTTGTTGTTACTCATCCAGTTATGGATATTATTCAAATAGTTCTAAAGAGGAAAGCATACATCGATTGAAGAATTTATTCCGTGTCATTTTGAGGCGTCTGGGGTGGGAAATGTCGCACCCAAGGGAGGCAGAAAAATGGCGACAAAGACGTGTAGGGAATTGGTCAGCCCGTTTCCACCGGCTGATTAATTCCTTACATGGAGCTTTGTCGCCCTCTTCTGCCTCTTTGTGGTCCTACATGACGTTTTCAGACCAAAGTACAGCAAAATGCATTGACGTGATGGAAGGACTGCTACAATGTGTCCTTTTTTCGGTCAGGGGCGTTCCTTCAGTGACGTAACGTACGGACTCCACCAAGACACCAAGTCTTGCCGTGACACCACGAACATGGAGGCGGGACTTTCTGAAACTGGCCACTTCCGGTTTCATTTGTTTGCAGTTTCAGCACACTAAGTCATTTTTATTGGCGTTTTGCATTTGACTAAAAATATCATACTTTGTGTTTTGGGTATTTTAGATGCTATAAAACGTTTTTCTGATGTCAGTTAGGAAACAAAAAAGTGACGTCGGTTGTCCTTTAATGGCTTTTTCTTTTCCCTGTCCCTGAATGTGCTTGAATGGTAACATTTTAGCTCAAGTAGGCAAAATAACAGTTTGTGTCACTGGATTAAAAAAAAATAACTGGCTCCCTAATTAATTTTTTATGGCCTAACTTTAACAACAGCACATGGCACCAAACCCAAAAATAGAAAGTCAATGGGTGTTTATGCCAAAGTATCACTGATATACCAGCTTTATTTCTTCTGTCTCATTTTATTGATGTAACTTTTTTGGAGGGGGTGATGAACTGCTGCTTTAAGATTGGTACCTAAACGTCAGTACTGATATGATTCAAGTGTTTTTCGATCATTTTTTTGTGTGCCTTTTCGTCAACACCACCCATTCAGATGAGTTATGTAACTGACATAGCTCACCTTCACTACCAATGTGGTCCACAGGAGGGCGACATTGCCCTGAATAAAAACACCCGTGAAGTATGGCGATGATCAATGAGACGTTTTCTGTCTTTTTTTTGCCATTACAGTGTATAGAATTGAAAACAATATTTTTCGAACGTCAATTTAATTCCGCAATGTGAATATATCATGTTTTTTTTTACCCTAATTATTTCAAGGACCAATGTAAAGTAGCTGGGTGCCTCACTCAGCTGCTGCTGTATTTCTTTCTTTACATTTTTTTCCTGTGAAAATGTATTCATTTTGTTTTTAACGTTGCTATTGCAGTGCGCCAGATTGTTCTATTTATTTATCCGCTGTGCTTCAATCAAATTAGCTGTTTTTCAAGGGTGCCCCCATGCAGTGTTTCCATACCTTTATTGAGGTCAAGGCACATATTTTGACTCTGTTGGGAGAATATGGCATTTGGATGGCACATAAATGTACCACCACAACATGGTATGAGAGATTTGATATCCAAAGCTCTTATTTTGTTGGATGACAGGGTTAGATGCGCAGGTTGAGTCGAAATTCTGCTATCTAGCGGAAGACCTTTGACATCGTCTGCCTGCCACTTTGGGAACAATTCACCTGACCAAATCAAGTGTTTAGTGTTTGGGAATCATTGCCATCACCCCTACTATGTTGGCCCCATAGTATTATGATAAAGAGCACACACATGCATTAAAGGACAACCGACGCGAAGTTATGTCCATAATTTGTAAAATCACTTCAAATGACTTCTACTGAGCATATTTTACAAAGATTCCACCGCATATAGCTATATTTTACGTTTTAAGACTCGCACTGAATATTCAGGAAGTCTTGTTTTTGAGTTGGTGACGATACCTATCGTGACATCACGGTGGGAACGTCCCTGACCGAGAAAGTGACACACAATGCATTTTGGGTACTTTGTATGGTCTGAAAACTTGGTGTTGATCCGTGTTGATGGCAAAATTAGAAGGAAAACACATAACTAACGCGATGGTGAATCGTTGTGTGTTGCACCAAGACTACTATTTGATACTAGTTGACACAAATTCCCAGCAGACAAATCAACCCATTTCCAATGGAGCTTGGGCGCCATCTTGTGCATTTTCGGGGACGCTACATTGGAGTCCAGACGGCTCAAACTGATATGGGAGGACTTCTTTAATCGATTGCAAACATTTATGCTTTCCTCTTCAGAACTATTTGAATCATATTCATAACTGGATGAGTAACAAGAAAGCATTTTCTCCAAATCTGAAGCCATTGTTTTGATTCGAGAGTAAGGCAAGACGTCTTGGCTTGACGTCACGAACAAGGGGGTGGGACCTTCTGAAACTGAAACTTTCTGAGGTCAAGTTGAAGTAGTTTTGGGACACTTCAAGTCATTTTTATTGGTGTTTTGCTTTGCATGTGACTAAAAATATCAGCCTGCGTGTTTTAGGTATTTTAGATGCTATAAAACGTTTTTCTGATATCAGTTAGGAAACAAAAAAAATGGTGTCGGTTGTCCTTTAATGCTGTGCCGGGGGCAAATGTGACTTCTTATTTTCTCTGTGAACCTTCTGCAGTTTTGAAAAACAGCCGTAGTCGTGTGTCGAGACGAGTTCACTGACTGTCTACCCGCCGCCATTGCATGTGCTGACGTGTGAATGGACTAAAGGACAAAACCCAAAGTGGCATTTGTATAGAACATGTACAATATGGTTTGTTTGTTTTTTTAAATCAACATTTTGTACCAGCCATATTTATAACAATGGCTTATTTCTGGACAAATTGTTCCTTGTAAATATCAACTGTTAGTTGAAATAAAAAAAAATCTTTTTAGAATATAAAAGTGTGTCGAGTGATGTTTCATTTTTGTGGAATGAGTCACACAACCAAGTATGCCATTTGTCAAAGTGGTGCTTTGAGATTCTGGTTATTTGCTGCATGTTTTTTTTTTAACTAATTCACTGCCAATCACAGATTTATTCAGGAATTGAAAATATGACATAGAGGGCCATTCCCGAATTTGTTCAGGTTTTGTTGTTTTCATGCTTTGGTGCTGATAAAGCGCTAGCCATGGCCTCTGGTAATGTTTTTCTTTTTCCACAAAGGGGCAGCATTTGCCTTTTTTTCCATGTTATCAGCTGTTTTCATTTGGTGGCACGATATAACCCCACCCTCACCCCTACAAAAAAAAACCTAAACTATGATCAACATTGTGATGACAGGCGGACGCGGCCTCCCAATCCCCTCCCTAAACATTTTGATTGTACCCCAGACTCCATGGCTAAACGAAACACAATTGCTAAAGGCGCAGAATTGTTTTGTCTTGAAATGTTTGACATTTTGTTGCTATTCGGGTCACGTTTCCAGACAGGATGTGATTTTTTTTTATTTTTTTTTTTTCCCTTTTTGGACAGCCAAATCATTCACTGCCATTCACAATGTATTCGGGAATTGAAAATAGGACATTGAGCGCCATTCCCGACTTTATTCTGGTTTTATTTTTTCATTCTTGGGTGCCAATAAAGCGCTGGCCAGACCTCTGACAATGTTTTTTCCCTTCCACAGGGGGGCAGAATTTCCCTTTTTTCTCATGTTAGCGCTTTGTTACAGCTCCAGCTGTTGTTAAAGCGCTATATAAATCAATATGTATATACAGTAAAGTCTCGTTATATCGATATCGGATATATCGATAGTCCCGGTTATATCGATACTATTTCTATGCACGCACGGAGAAAGTTACATGCAAACAGGGTCGGATATATCGATAGTCCCGGTTATATCGATATTTTTTCGGACTCCCTTGAATATCGATATAACGAGACTTTACTGTATTGCGTTGTATTTTCGACAGTTGCCCTCATTTCAAGCTCATATAACTCCAGACCTATACAATTTAGGAATAAACCTTTTTTCTGATGAAAGAAGAGAGTCTGAGGCAAGGATGTCAAACTATTTTTTTTGCCGCGGGCCACATTGTAGTTATGGTTTCCTCTCTGGGGGCCGTTATGAATTTGGGGAAACCATTAAAATGCTTAATCCCCTCCACATATTACATATAGAGCCCACAATAAATTCACGAATAACTAGTTTTCAAATTTGAAGTAAAAAATAATGACCGTTATTGTGGTTTACATACATCAATTTGACATTTTTTGTTCGAACTTTAGCAAGCATCATGGAATTTCACAAGTTTGAGTTGCTTTCGGGGGCCTAATAAAATGATGTGGTGGGCCAGATTTGGCCCCCGGGCCTTGACTTTGACACCCGTGGTCTTAGGTTTCTTATGCTGCATTGAATGTTGATGTAGTCCTAAAACTCAATATTTTGTGGGTCATGCAATTTGAGTGAAAATGACAAAAAAAAAAATTGGCACTGGACTAGACACGTTTGCGCATTGTTGGCAGTTCAAGGACAACCGACGTCACTTTCTTGTTTTTTAACTGACATCAGAAAAACGTGTTATAGCATCTAAAATACCCAAAACACGCATTTTTAGTCAAATGCAAAACACCAATAAAAATGACTTAAAGTGTCCAAAATCTGCAAAAAATTGAGCTGCGAATTGGGCATTTTCAGAAAGTCCCGCCCCCAGTTCGTGACGTCACGCCAAGACGTCTTGCATTGTTTGTGAATCAAAACAATGGCTTCAGATTCGGAGAACATGCTTTCTTGTTACACATCCAGTGATGAATATGATTCAAATACTTCTGAAGAGGAAAGCATACATGTTTGCAATCGATTAAAGAATTTATTTGTGCCATTTTGAGGCAACATTGGGGGGAAATCTCTCACCCAAAAAAAGAGGCACAAAATGGCCTGTGGCCACCTCCGTTTCCACAGGCTGATAAATTCCTTATATGGTGCTTGGACGCCCTCTTCTGGCCTTCTGGCGGCTTTTGGGTGCAACACGAGGTCCCCAGACCAAACAAGTACAGAAAAATACATCGACGTGATGGAAGGACCACTACAATGTGTCTTTTTTTACGGTCAAGGGTGGTCCTTTTGTGACGTCAGGTACGGACTTGTCACCAACTCAAAAACAAGACTTCCTGAATATTCAGCGTGAGTCTTAAAACGTAAAATATAGCTATATGCGGTGGAATCTTATTAAAATACGCTCAGTAGAAGTCATTTGAAGCCATTTTACAAATCATGGCCTCAACTTCGCGTCGGTTGTCCTTTAATGAACTATATTGGTATTTACTTAAAAAAAAAAATCATGGTATATAGATTTTATAGTTTTTAAACTATGCGACTGGACGTCTGGCTGGCTGGCGGTAGTTAAATAATCAACAATAATCTGCAATTGATCATTTGCATCTTTCAACTGATAATAAATTTGCATTGCCATTAATGCAAACTAAATGCATATTCAAATGATAAAATCGAGGAGCTCGACTTGGTACGCAGCCTCAATCTCACTTTTTACTGACCGCTGTGCCACTCGCTGCTATTGTCTTATTATTTCCGTCCCAGGAACTCCTCAAAAGTTTAGCGCGAGTGCAGACAAGGGGACTGTAGAGAAAAAAAAAAAACACCACGTCAACAATGACTGGAATCCGGCCAAGTCTTTCGACCCAGCAGATCACTTCACATTATTGACCTTGCCTTTGTGCTCCGTGGTTTGATTCCAGTCGCTCAACATGTACAGTATATAAAGAGCGGACAACAGACAAACAGTCCACGAGGACCGGCTCCATCTGAGAGTCGGGCCCCGCTGTCACAGCAGCGCCGGCTGTCTGGATTTCACTCTGATCTCTACGTCTGAGTTTACTTTGGGAGCGAACCTCCGTCCCCCCGGCCTGGAATGTCCGACACGTTTTCCCGCAGTGACAGCAACACAATGAAATTGAGAGTAAAGGCGGAGAGGAGCGATCAAATAAAGGGCAAACGCTAGCTTGTTTTTCTTTGCTCTAAATTTAGAGTGGACAATTTTGGTCTTTTAAGTCTTTTTTTTTTTGTGTGTGTGATTGATAGTAATGAAATGGTCTGGAAGTCAACGGGTAACATTTGCAAGTGATTGTCTTGAGCCGCAATCGCGTGCAAAGATGAGATGATTAAAAATAAATAAATAAATACTCACTGATGAAACCAAAAGGCAGACATTTAGTGATCACTAGTTAACCGCAAAGACAAAAGGTAATTGGGAATCCGTATTAACTCATTCCCGAATATATTCGGGAATTGAAAATATGACATGGAGCAACATTTCTGAATTTGTTCGGGTTTTTTTTTGTGCTTTGGTGCCGATAAAGCGCTGGCCACATTTGTTTTCTTTTCCACAAGGGGGCAGCATTTCTCTTTTTTCCACGTTAGCGCTTTATTCCAGCTTCAGCTGTTGCTAAAACACGATATAAACAGTATTGTATTTTGGACAGCCGCCCCCATTTCAAGCACAGATAACACCAGACCCAGATAACTTAAGAATTAACTTTTTTTTTCTGATGAAAGAAAAGAGTCTACGGTTTTTAACGCTGTATTGAATGTTTATGTCGTCCTAAAACTCAATATTCTGTGGGTCCTGCAATTTGAATAAAAATGACAAAAACCCTGGCACTGCAGTGGACACATTTTTGCACATCATCTGGCAATGAATGAGTTAACCTAGTGATGCACGTTATCTGATCAACTGACTTACATTTATTCCCTAAATTATAGTTGTTTCCATGTAATGATGTTGATTAATTCCTAGCGTTAGCATCAACGCATCTCTGATTAAAATTAAGTGTTAACCAATATTATTGTTTCTGTCATTGAAAGGTGACAACCATGAAGTTATGAGGTGGATTAAATTAGTTCACACTAAACCCCAGCTACCACCTAGAATTTCTTTTAAAATAGATTTTTAAAATGTATTTTTGTCTTTTGCAAAGAACAAATAGTAATTGCGGTGATAATGGTTGATATTTATCAATTGCATCGCCGTGGGTGATCAAGCCTTTTAAAATGTTTTTCTCAACATGGCAACTAGAGGGCAGCATCGCCCTTTTCACCGAATGCCACTGGCGGTGCTTCCTCCCGAAACGAGGAGCCCACCCCCCCCCGCAGGGATTCAGCCTCCGGCAAGTCTCCAACACTCTCTTTGATAGTCAATATCCGTTTGCAAGCAGGTGATGATCTCCTCTAAATCGAAACATGAGTCACATATTCACCTGAGGCATGGAAGGTGTCCTAGGTTGTTCTCATCTGGACCTTCACAAGCGGCGGGCGACACCATCGAGATCAACTGGAGAAAAAAAAGTGGTAGTTTGCTGTTATTTTAATGACATTTAGAGCCGGCTTTCTTGTGTTTAGTGGGGGTCAACATACCAAAAAAGAAGAAAAAAACAACTCATTGTTATTATTGTTATTATTATTATTATTATTATTATTAGTAGTAGTAGTAGTAGTAGTAGTAGTAGTAGTAGTAGTTGTTGTTGTCATAGTAGTAGTAGTAGTAGCAGCAGTATTATTATTATATTAGTATATATATATATATATAGTATTAGTATTAGTATTAGTATAATGATTATCATACTATTTATTTATTATGATGATTATTATCATTATGATGATGATGATGATGATTGTTTATTATTATTATTATTATTATTATTATTATTATTATTATTCACTGCCAGACGTGCAAAAATGTGTCCATTCCAGTGCCAGGTTTTTGTCATTATCACTCGAATTCCTGGTCAAACAGAATATTGAGTTTTAGGACTACATAAACATTCAATTCAGCGTAAGAAACCTTAGACTTTCTTCTTTCATCAGGAAGAAAAAGAGTTAATTCCTAAGATATGGGTTTGGAGCTATATGAGCTTGAAATGAGGGCGGCTGTCCGAAATACAATGCAATACATACATATTGATTCATATGGCGCTTTAACAACAGCTGAAGCTGGAACAAGCGCTAACATGGAACAAAGGGAAATGCTTCCCCCTTGTGGAAGAAGAAAAAAAATAATTGCCAGAGGTCTTGCCAGCGCTTTATGGGCACCCAAGCGTGAAAAAAACAAAACCCGAACAAATTCATGAATGGCGCTCTGTCATATTTTTAAATCCCTGAATAAATTTATGAATGGCAGTGAATGAGTTAACTATAGTAAATAACAAATTCTGATTGTTTGCGCGTTAGTCTCTTAGACTGATAAAATGCTGTAAAAATACCCCTTGTGTCTCTCGGATTGGATTTCTTTCCTTTTTTCTTCCACTTCCCTGTCAAACGAGGCTTTCAATTTCCCCTTTCGAGGGATGAAAGTAGCACCATTCTGTGATAAGAATCTTCCCATCTAAAGAGGGTGCCGCAGACACATTTTAACATTGGAGCGGTAAGGCCAGCCCGGTGTCGGAGCACAGATAGCAATTTTCGGAGAGCTGCGAAGGACTTGAAAAAGTTACGGCTGCAGAGGATTTCCTCCTCTATGCACTCTGCTTGCGCTGTTACGTAATGTGTTTGTTGTAACTGTGAGGCGACTGTCTGGGGCTTTCTTGATCCAGATGAGTTGTGATATTAAGAAAAGAAAAAAAAACCTTGTTCATCAATACTGGACGTATTACACCAGGACTGTTATATAATACTCGGATGTCAGGCTAAATGTGACGGAAAGGCTTTTTCAAAACAGGGGGAGACGATGATGGCTCTGTATTCGCCCCCTCTGCACACCTGGTGACCCCTTCGCCTTTTGCATGGCGTTCCTGCCCTGGTTGGGTACTGACATTTTGATGGAGTACAACGAGGTCTGCGGCCACCGCTGAGACGTCGCCGCTCGTTTGAGCACCGGCAGCCGTCCCGCGGCTTTCGGTGAAGCGGGTGATGGATACAGGAGGGAGGGAGGGGGGGGCGACTTTGATCTGAGCCGTTGTTTTCACTCTGCGATGGTGACCTTTCCTCAAAGCTCAGTTCTAGTGAGCAAGCATGTGACAATGACAGCTAGCGGAGTCTACAGGTTGCCTTTGGTATTGGATTATTTCCTGTTAGGCAGCCCCAAAGTGATTAGTGGCCCACTCGGAATTATCACCTCATCAGCATAACTAAACCTATGTTGCCTAAGCAGTCTATTGTACGAACGGTCCAAATTGAACCTATACAGTGAGACCTCAACTTACGAACTTAATTGGTTCCCAGACTGAGTGTGTAAGGCGAAAAGTGTGCATCTCAAAAAAAAAAATCCCATAGGAAACCATTAAAATGGGAATAATCCGTTCGCGGGTTTCCATAAAATATACTTTTCAACTAAATAAGCCTTAAAACTACACACACCATACCTTATTCTATGTATAATGCATGTGCTATTGTATTGCAATGAAAGAAATACACTGCATTGTATCATAACGTCACTTTATTTACATTTGTGATGGTCATATATGGCTTGATGGAATGGCGTTGGAGGTCGAAGGTCAAAGGGAATTGCATGAGGACTGTAATTAAAGAAATAAACTGTGCTGTAAAATAAAGTTTTGATGGTCGTTGATGGCTTATGGAAGGAGAGTCACCTTCCATAAGGACTGTTGGTGCTGTTCGGTCGTGTGCTTCCGCCGAAGATCACTCCGCCAGCCGTGGTGGGTGTGTATTATGAAAATAGAGCTTATTATAAGGTTTAATTTTCATAAATTTGACGTTTGTAAGACGAAAAGTTTGTAAGTTAAGGTGTTTGTAAGTTGAGGTCTCACTGTATATATATATAGAGCCGAAACTACCAGTAAAGTCAAAGTTAAAGTCAGCTTTATTATTGATCAATAGTGGACGGAATCTATATATTCACCATCATCTCAATTTGTCAACCAACATGGGTGACCCAGAGATAGGATGCGGGTGTGTAGGTGGCAACATAGTGGTGTAAAAATAAAGAGCAAACAGAATGAGTCACGCTCGCCTCGATCCCAGTCTGGTTATAAATAAATCCACGTCGACACGCGTGGATGACGTTACATAAGGCAGCGTGGGAGGTGTGACGTCAGGCATGTATAATTCATAGACGTCGGACTGAGCTCGGGGGGGGGGGGGGGGGGGGGGGGGTCTTGTACCACAGCAAGCCCCAAAAGTCATCACTTTATATTTTCTAGAGGTTTTCCAGCGCTGTTCTGGAGTGTGAAATATGTGAATTCGAGTGGGCAACTAAGTATGTTGCCGTTTTGTCCACAGGGGGCGCAAGAAACGTTTCTAATCTTGTCCATAATGCTCTTATTAAAGCATAATATTTAATATACCTGTCAACTTATACGTTTTCCCCGTATTCCATACGTTTCTTTCGTCATTTTGAATTGTGTACGCCGTATAACAATTTTTATACGATAAAAAAAAAAAAATCTGGGGTTATCGAGTCTTTGTCGATGAAGCATGATATGCGCATGCGGGTCACATTGTTTTCATTTGATTTTGTAGTTCCGTTTCCGTATTTGAAGTACGGCATTTGTGTTGCAATCAAGGAATCAACTATTTATAACGTAGAAGTAAGCATGGGAGAACCGCCAAGTAAGAAGAGAAAAACTCTAGGATCGGGTCGCCACCAAAAACAATGGGAGAGTCTCCAAGGTTAATACGCTGGACGGAAAAGATCGTCGACAAAAGGTCCTCAGTACTTGATCATATGTATATCATTTTTATCACTGTGTATGGTTTATCATGAAAGCATAATGTGCGCATGCACGGTAAACTGCATTCCCGCTTGTGTTAGCGTTTTTTTTTTATCATTTCAAATAATGTACGGCGTACTACAACTTTTATACGGGAATTGTAATCATTTATAAGGGCAGCTATTAGCCAAGGTTGACAGGTATGGATCATACGTTTCTTGACATGTACATATAATAATAATACGCTTCATTTATAAGCGCCTTTCAAAACTCTCAAGGTCACTTTTCAGTCACGGGATACGTTTTTCTGTGGGTGAGCAGTCAAAAGTGCCACTTACAGGCAATGTGATCACTTACAAACACCTTAACTTACGAACTTTTCGTCTTACAAACGTCAAATTTATGAAAATTAAACCTTATAATAAGCTCTATTTTCATAATACACACCCACCACGGCTGGCGGAGTGATCTTCGGCGGAAGCACACGACCGAACAGCACCAGAGGTTAAGTTACCAACAGTCCTTATGGAAGGTGACTCTCCTTCCATAAGCCATCAACGACCATCAAAAAGGTAAATAAAACTTTATTTTATAGCACAGTTTATTTCTTTAATTACAGTCCTCATGTAATGCGCCTCACTTTCCAAACAGCAATTCCCTTTGACCTTCGACCTCCAACGCCATTCCATCAAGCCATCAATGACCATCACAAATGCAAATAAAGTGACTTTATGATACAATGCAGTGTATTTCTTTCATTACAATACAATAGCACATGCATTATACATAGAATAAGGTATGTTGTGTGGAGTTTTAAGGCTTATTTAGTTAACAACTATATTTTATGGAAACCCGGGAACGGATTATTCCCATTTTAATGGTTTCCTATGGGAATTTTGTTTTTGAGATACACGCTTTTCGCCTTACACACTCTGTCTGGGAACCAATTAAGTTCGTAAGTTGAGGTCTCACTGTATGTTTAAGGTTTGTATAAGTACCTGTATTGTTTTGTACTGAAAAATAAACATTTAAGAAAATATATGCTCTCTAAAGATATGTACATGTACAACTGGAGAGAATACTACATGTTAAAGAGTGAGAGAGCGAGAGAGAGAGAGAGAGCTCTCACAGCGCCTTGTGGTTGGTATTAGCGGCGGAAAGAAGCACTACCCTGAAAAAAAGGCCCGCAATACAAAATGTAACTTACAGCATCTCCATCCCAACATTTTTCGACATACCCGCAAATATGTTCATATGTACCGTTGTTCGTAACTAGAATGTTTGTACGTAGGGGAGTGTTTGGATATATTTATATACAGTATTATATTTGGGAATCTTTTTTTCATTCATTGAAGGTGCGCCTTATACTCCGGTGCACCTTATATGTGGACCAAGTTTTAAAATACACCATTCATTGGGGGTGTGCGGCGTATACTCAGATGTGATCAACTCCAAAAATACCATGACGAAGGCCAACGTTCTACAACTTACTTATTGATGTTTTCCCTCGCAGCATCCCAGAACAACGAGGCACGGCACACTGAAACATGTCATAGTATGCAGGGGGTGCAGGAAGCTTCTTTTCGAAGCTCGTGGCTTTGGGTCTTTCTCGTCTTTCAGCCTCGGGCCGTGCGCCGCCATGACATTGCCCAGAGCCTGCGCACACAAGGACAAGAGAAGGTTATGAATTGCCGCGTGTAAGTCATAAATCAGTTGATGGATGAAGCGGCGGGGGAGCGACTTCCGTTGTCGTCCTCTCTTCTAACTCCCTGACTCGTGAGGAATTTTTCCAACAAACCCTGTGAGTTATCCCCACCCCCCTCTCGCTTCCCTCCTCCTTTTTTCTTTTTCCAGTTGAAGGTCTTAAAAGTAGAAACAATGCAGCTGACGAGATTTTTCCTTGTGCGACAGCCCCCCCCCACCCCACTTCCTGCAAATGTTTTCTAAGCATTTCAAGTATAAACAAGAAGATGGAGATGATGCTTAGATGAAGATTTGACATTAACGGACCGTAATGGGCTGTTTTGAAACTCTCTGGATGCTTCGTTAGGAACACCCTTAGAATCCAATGTGTGTGTATGTGGGTGCGTGTGTATGATGCCTTATTGATGCACACCCATCATTTGATGTTTTTCAATCGACAGGGACAAGTTGTGTCCATAATTTGTCAAATCACTTCAAATGACTTCTACTGAGCGTATGTTACAAAGATTCCACGGCATATAGCTATATTTTACGTTTTAAGACTTGCACTGAATATTCAGGAAGTCTTGTTTTTGAGTTTGTGACGATTCCTGACGTCACGGAAGGAACGGCCCTGACTGAGAAAGCGACACACAATGCATTCTGGGTACTTTGTTTGGTCTGAAAACTTCATATTGATGGCGAAATTAGAAGGAAAAAATATCCGCGATGGTGAATCGTTGTGTGTTGCACCAAGACTACTATTTGATACTAGTTGACACAAATTCCCAGCAGACAAATCAGCCCATTTCCAACGGAGCTTTGGCGCCATCCTGTGCATTTTCTGGGACACTACATTTCTGTCCAGACACCTCAAAAATGAGACGGAAGAACTTCATTAATTGATTGCAAACATTGATGCTTTCCTCTTCAGAACTATTTGAATCATATTCATAACTGGATGAGTCACAAGAAAGCATTTTCTCCGAATCTGAAGCCATTGTTTTGATTCCAGAGCAAGCAATACGTCCTGGCGTGACGTCACGAACAAGGGGGCGGGACCTTCTGAAACTCGGCATCTCCGAGGTCATTTTTAAGTACTTTTGGGACACTTTAACTCTTTTTTTATTGGTGTTTTGCATTTGACTAAAAATATCAGCCTGTGTGTTTTGGGTATTTTAGATGCTATAAAACGTTTTTCTGATGTCAGTTAGGAAACAAAAACATGGTGTCGGTTGTCCTTTAAGTCTTGCCTTGAATCATCAAGCGCTTTGACAAATAAATAACAAGTATGGTGCCTCGGTTAAATGCAGTTACAATATAAACGTCCATTTCACATGACCCCATACTGTTAAGGCAAAAAAATAGCCTGCCCTTTATGATTTTGTGATGTGTCATAGCCTGGCCAACTCATGGTGGGTATAAAGCAAGGCAGAGAATGAAAATAAAAACATTACATCATAATGGGAAAAAAGGAGGCGGTCAAATATTAAATCCTAGCGTGGACTCATTTTCTATTTGGGGAGGTTTGTGGGGATGAGGTAGCGTTAGCATGTTCTATGAAAGTTTGCTAGGTCGATGTGTCATGTTCTAAAATGGTAATATTTTCAAGTTTGGATTCATACATGTGCCGCAATTAATAGCACTCCTGATGTGAATACCTTTTCCCCAACAAAACAGCACCTAATCTTCTCAAATAATGCACTCACTTCTTTTTTTGCAGGTTTTCAACTGGGGTTTAGGTCTGGGTTTTGAGGCGGGCATGGGAAGAGCTCCAGAGGACAGTATGGTTCTGCAAAAAAAGACGGCATTCATTTTAAATGTGTCACCAAGCACTCCAGATTGCCATTTTGTGCCAGTGCGTTCAGTGAAGTTTTTTTGTACACTTTTTGCAAAAGTAATTATATCACCAAATCATGTTAACTCATTCACTGCCATTCTCGGATTTATTAAGAAATTGAAAATATTTTGTAGAGCGCCATTCCCCAATTTATTCAGGTTTAGTTTTTTTCTTGTTTGGATGGTGATAAAGCGCTGGCCAGACCTCTGGCAATGTTTTTCCCTTCCACAAGGGGGAAGCAGTTCCTTCTTTTCCATGTTGGTGTTTTGTTACAGCTTCCGCTGTTGTTAAAGTGCTACATAAACTAATATGCATGTATTGCATTGTATTTTAGACAGCCACCGTCATTTCAAGCTCATATAACTACAGACCCATATAATTTAGGAATTTAAGTAGGAATTTAACAATTTTTTTGGGGATGAAAGAAGACAGTCTCACTCAAGTGAATAGTTATCTAGTCGTAAAACTGCAAAAACCCTGGCACTGGAGTGGACACATTTTTGCACGTCTGGCAGTGAATGAGTTAATCACATGTAAAGAGCCAGTAACATGTTTTTGTCTTTCTTTTTTAAGGTGGTGGTGGGGGGTAGACGTATTGAGCACCGCTGCTCATAACGATAAGAATGTACGAAATATTGGCTTTAAAATCCATACGAAAATGCCCTACTTTGATCTTATGGCGGAAGCACACGGAGATAACTCGTTGCTATTTTGTTTCCTTTCACCAGTCAAGCGTCGTGTTAAAACGCGAATGCTTGTTTGCGAGCGACTGCAAGCATTCCCCGCCAGACAATCCGGGCAGAAAGGCCCGCCGTCGTTTCCCCGCTGCGGGTTGATGCATGGGAAAGCCCGGGCGGTGGTGGCGGAGGGGCACAACGTGACCTGACAACAAGGAACCTCCGGGAAAACCGTCAATCCTAAACTATGCGCCGAGGAGAGAGAGCACGGGGATCCGCTAAGGGGGTGCACGTAAGACGTTACGTCACTGCGGTGCCACATTTGGACTGTAAACACGCGTTTCTATGCCTCATATGTAACGTTTCTTGTGTCTTTTTCCCATTAGCGAAAGAAAGAAAAATGGCTAGGCGTTTTTTGGGGCGAATGAGCCAAAGTCGCGGTCGCTGCGACCATCGCGACCCCCCCGCTGACTGCGGCGGACACCCCGTGGCTGGGAGGCGGAGAAGGGACCCCCCGGTGACGTCAGTGGGCCTGTCTGTTTCCTGCAATAGAAAGTAAGGGGAGAAGGAGAAGACAGAAATCCGGAGCTGGATAATTTTTTTTTTCGCCGCTTTCAAGGTGCGTTAACTCAATAATTCCCGTGAGTATCAAGAAAGCTACTCGGAGTGAGCTTTTATTTTGCTGCGTGGCTTTGCACTAGCACCCGTGAGGGACGCGACCCCGGTGGGCTTCTCCGTTCTCATTCCAAGTCGCTTTACTCTTTAAAAGCGACTTTAGTTCGCGATCTCGTCGTAAGTGTCACCCACATTAAAGTTCGCGTGGAAGCAAAGCTGTTCAGGATGTCCCGGATGATACGATGAGCGTAATTCACTGGCGCGTGGTTATTACAGCAACTTCGCCCTTTTATTATGTTCGGTTGCGTTTTTGGCGACCATTGTGGGTAAAAGCCCCCCCCCCCTCGCTATTTTGAACCCGATCTCCGTGCGTGTGCGCGGCTGTTGTGCAAAACGTGCAATGCGCACCGTGGTTTTGTTGTCTGAAGGGAAGTGTTCCATTTCGCTGTTGCAGAGCGACGGTGAGGGGGTTTTCCCAGGCTCCTCCTTCTCTTGCAGGGCGGTTCACGTGTTGCAACAAAATGCGCCTTTTGCCCATCGCATCATTCTCAACCTTCATGCTGAATTTTCGCTTAAAAAAAAAATAAACAAAAACAAAACGGTGTAACGAAATCCGTCCCGCATGCTCATCCATCGCAGTGCGCACAATTCCACATGGTCTTATTTTTACATAATGGATGTGACGACGGGTCCACGGGTGTGCGTGGAAATTGGTCGTCAGGTGTTTTCCAAAACACAAGCTTTCGGCCATTGTAGCAGTGGTGGTGGTGGTGTTTTTTCTTGGGTTAGCATCGGGGTGTTTCCTCAAACACACTGGCAGGAGGAGAGCAAGGGGGGTGAGAGAGGGAGAGAGAGACAGAAAGAGAGAGAAGGGGGTAAGACAGCCTTGCAGACAGAAAGACTGACAGGCGTGCACGTCTCTCTCCTCCTCGCCTTCGCCGAACCCCGCCGTGGAGAATCTTCAAGAGTGCATCCAGGTGAGAGGCTTCGTCGCGTGGTGTGCACGGTCGTTGGCGCTTCTCAATCAAGGTAGACAGATGATGCCGTTGTCCTCCGATGATGTCATCCATAGCTCTAGCGCCACATGTAGCAAGTGTGCGGAGGGGGGTGGGGGTGTGGTAGCATCCACTTGTAGTAAGTGTTATGTAATAACAGCGGAGGGCAAACAAAGGATGGGTCCAATAGCGACGGCAGGTGTTGATATGGCTCGATTGGACTTGCTCGGTGTGATTTATTCTTATTTTTCTTACAATGTCATATCTCCGTATTTCCTTTAGCCGCGATACTTCTCGTGGCCATTTTTGAAGCTCTATGAGCTCAATGTGTCATTTCTATCCTGCCTCCCCCCAAATTTGCATGAAACCTTCCCCGTTTTTTTTTTTATTTTACATACCTTCATTTTCTCATGTGATCAAGTTGTATCCAACTTAAACGGGGCCGCACATACACGTGATGGTGGCTGTCCTCTGAGTCACCCCTGAGCATCCGTCCCTGTTGAGCACATAAAGCGTTTATTGTCCGTATCTTTTTATCCATCGCCTTCCTCTCCGTAAATAATAATAAATAAATACATAAAAAATTACAAAGGCAGGTTGCATCTGATATATTTACATGATGGTCGACTCGCTCCTCGTTTCCACAGAGGACCAGTGAGAAGTCAAGCACCTGTTTAAGGACGAATCTCAATCAGCAGCTTTGTCCTAAGATCAGCACACAGCTGCCAAGTGACACCCAACAAAGGGTTCAGTGTGGCCTTTTCTGCTCAACTCTTTTTTTTTTTAATTCCTCTCCTTTTTTTGTTTGTTTGTTTATTTCAGATGTATGCAGTCGACTCTGCCACAGGTCGCAACTGCGCTGAAGCTAAGATGGTAGCGGCCAGTTTTCCCAGGATGCTTTTGTGAACTGAGGAGGAAAAATGCCGCGTACGAAGCAGAACAACCCTAAAAATCTAAAAGGTGAGTTTGTAGTCAGTGGGAATTTTTTGTTTTGGTTTCATTTTTTTGGAATTTTGTAACTATTGGGTTTAATATTCACTGCCAGATGACTGCCAGAAAATGTGTCCGCTACAGTGCCAGGGTTTTTGTCATTTTCACTCAAATTCCAGGACCTACAGAATATTGAGTTTTAGGACGACATAAACATTAAATTCAGCGTAAAAAAAACATGACTCTCTTCTTTCATGAAAAAAAAAGTTAATTCCTAAATTATATGGGACTGGAGTTATCTGTGCTTGAAATGGGGGCGTCTGTACAAAATACAATACAATACTATTTATATAGCAATTTAAAAAAAGCTGAAGCTGTAACAAAGCGCTAATATGGACAAAAGGCAAATGATGCACCCTTATGGAAGGGATAAAACATTGTCCGAGGTCTGATCAGCGCTTTATCGGCACCTCCACAAGAAAAATCACCATTTGAACAAATTCGGGAATGGCAGTGAATGAGTTAAGGGCATTTTTTTCTTCCACCGTAGTAATATCTGATTAATTCACTGAGTAATGGCTTCCATAATGTTATTATTATTATTATATTTTATTATTATTTTTGGATGATATTGACATCACTTCAGAATCAGAATCAGAATCAGAATACCTTTATTCGTCCCGCAATGGGGAAATTTGCAGTCCACAGCAGCAATTGAAGAGGGATGGGGTTGGGGTGGGAGTGAAAGGATAGAAAACAAGATATTCTAAGCATAACAAAATAAAAATGTCAACTGTATACTGTGCAAATGTAGATGTGCAAAAACCGTTCTATAAACAAGACTGTACATAGTGCAGAATCAAGAGATGCATTTAGATATATTGCAACTTGATGCTGTTTTTAGGGGTCTTTTCACATCCGCCTCAAACTTGCGCGATTCTGGGTTTGATTCGAATGGCTATCGTTATGTAACAATGTATGGGGAGTATAAATGTGATGATTGCTCGCTTGCTGGCCAAAAATATGGCCGATGGAGCATATGGAAGCATTAGCAGCTTGACACCCCATTGGCTGAAAGGCTTTGCGTGTTATGTTGCGAACTGACAGATTTGGTGTGTCAACAGACGTTTGCAGTTCGCAGATCTGGGGAATTTGTTAGCGTTAGCACGGCGGGTGTGAAAGTATGCATCGTCGCCGTTCTGCAATAGCGGATCGGCACGGCAAATTTCCCCGATTGCCTCTGAGCACCTTTTGTTGATTTGTCCCCCCCCGCGTAGACACTTGGTCAAAACAACGGAAAGGATGATGATGTAGAGCGACACCACACGAATGAATTGCCGGCCAACTTTTGCACCTGATGTTATTTTAATGTCAGCTTGTCCTGTGTAGGCAGGGGGGGTGAGGTGGGGGGGTCAGGACAGCTGCCAGAGTGTCTTGTCGTCTTTGCATTTGGCGGTGATTCATTTGGACTTGGAAAGATGTTGGTTGACAGTCATTTGATCAAGACTGACCCCCCCCTCCCACGTCCAGACTCTGAAACTCAAGAATACATTTAACTTTTTTTTCCTTTAGTCAGGAATGTCAATTGAATGGCCTATCCTGGCGTCGACTGGCATTATATGGGGTACACCCTAAACTGGTCGCCAGCCAGTCGCAAGGCACATATTGACACACGCTTCATCTCGCAATCACACCCTGGGACAATTTCAGGTGTTCTGTTAACTTGCAATGCATAGTTTTGACTCATTCATGAATTTATTCAGGAATTGAAAATATGACGTCAAGCGTCATTCCCGAATTAGTTTGGGTTTAGTTTTTTTCTTGCCTGGGTGGCAATAAAGCCCTGGCCAGATCTCTGGCAATGTTTTCCCTTCCACAAGGGGGCAGCATTTCCCCTTTTTTCATGTTAGCGCTTTGCTCCAGCTTCAGCTGTTGTTAAAGCGCTACATAAATAAAATACATGTATTGTATTTTGGACAGCCGCCCCCATTTCAAGCTCATATAACTCCAGACTCATAAAATTTAGGAATTAACTCTTTTTTTTGTGATGTAAGAAGAGAGTCTAAGGTTTCTATAACAGTGTATGTTTATGTAGTCCTAAAAGTCAATATTATATGGGTCCTGGAATTTGAGTGACAATGACAAAAACCCTGGCACTGGAGTGGACACATTTCTGCACATCGTCTGGCAGTGAATGAGTTAAAATATGAGAGGAAACCGGAGTACCCGAAGAAAACCCACACAGGCATGCTGAGGACATGCAATCTCCACACAGGAAGTCATGTGACGCCTCTGCAGTCAGAGACGTCACATGACTTCTGGCCTCATGTTGGAAGAACAAACTGACCGTACTTTGACCAAAACCCAAAATGAACTGTGGTGGGGAGGTAGACCATACAAAAAGTATTCCTTTAAATGTTTTGAAAACAGGAGAGGAAAAGAACCCCCCCCCTGTTTTTTTTTCTTTCAGACGCTCTGTAATCTGATTTGAGGCATTTCATCCCGCCTGGATTTTTCTGAAATTAGACGTAAATGCAGCGGAATGTCTAATTAGAACAAGGAGCCATTTCAATCATTTCCATGTAAGGGCAAGAGATTCTTACAGGACCCCCCCCCCCCCCCCACACACACACACACACACACAAAAATAATCCTGACTCATTTTTAGAATTTAGTCCAGCAAACGCAGCACACAACTAAAAGTGACCTTCCAGTCAACTGACGTTTGGTTGCTCCGCCACCGAATGAGCATGCCAGTTCTGCTGGGTCTGAAATACAGTAATACCTTGGTTTACAAACTTAATTGGTACCCAGGCAGCGTGTGTAAGGCGAAAAGTGTGTATCCCCAAAAATCATTTCCCATAGGAAACCATTAAAATGAGAATAATCCATTCCCAGGTCCCCATAAAACATAATTTTCTACTTTCTAATTTTCTAAGCCTTAAAAGTACACAAAATATACATTATTTTATGTATAATAAATGTACTATGGTATTATAATTAAATAAACTGTACTGTATAATAAAGTCGTTTTATTTACATTTGTGATGGTCGTTGATTGCTTGATGGAATGGAGTGGCCGGTTTCATCACCATTAAACACTTGATGAGGAACGTAGCGTTCTTCTTTCACCATCTCGAGGAATGATCCCTTTGTAGGTGCTTTCTCTGCGATAATTTTATCTAGTTCCTCACCAATTGTGTTCTGTTTAGCTGAGTTGATAGCTTTTTGCATCAAGTGTACAGATTGTTACAGGCTTGTGCGGGTTGTTTGTGGAGCCTGATTGATGGGATATTTTAACCTTGCAGTCTACACTGTGCCTTTGAACTATCAAAGTTGAAACTCTATCACTATCGTCTGGCTGTCTCTTTAATGTTTAAACCACCTCCCCTCACTGCTGCGTTCTAGAACCAATCACGTGGCTTTAACCGAAGACTAGAGGACAAAAACAGTCGGCTGCCATTTTGTTGTTAGAAGAACGGGCTCGTTCGCGAATGACACATCACTCATTGAGGCAGCTCCGTGTACAAAAAAAAGTTTGTATACCAAGGTAAAATTTTCATAACTTTAACGTTCGTAAAGCGAAAAGTTTGTAAGCCAAGGAGTTCGTAAACCGAGGTATCACTAGTTTAGTAAACCACAGCGGTCGCCATCGACCCAATCATCTGAATTAAAAGTTGCCCTTTCTCAGAAAAAAAAATACCCAAATGGTCTCATGACAGCTCTTTCCTACTTGGAACCTATCGTCGGAGAAAGTTACGCAACGGCTGCTCTTTTCGTTTCATTAGGCATGAACTTTTTTTTTTTTTTTAATTCTTTGGTTGATCTCAAGCTACGGGGGTTGTTGGCCCTGGCGCAAGATTTGCGTCGATCACGCACTTTTTGAGTTACTGACCGACCGGTCGGTACACGACTGGCAGATGGGATGGAAACGTTTGTTGTTTATGATGAATCTTCTGGTTATTTTAGCACGAGTGTTCTTCATTGCTGGCTGTATTTCTGAACAAATCACAATAAGCCATCACGCACTGTAAACACCGGCCCGAGGAGAGATTTGTCCACAATGTTTAACGGTGCATTTTTATGTTATTTATTCATTTATTATTGCTTATTATTATTTTTGCTGTCCTGAGGAAGGAAGATGCTTGTCACAGGGTAACAAAAGAATTCATTCAGGGAGAAGTCGCCAATGATGACCGGCGACGGCACTGTCACAAACACACAGTCCGATTAATCGTAGTTATAATTGGTATTACTGTTCGGTGGATAGATAAAATACTTTTAAGGTTTCTTTGCTATTCATTTATTTTTGATTAGAACGAGATGCTTTAAAATGCCACTTTCAAAGTTGAACACATTAAGTTTATCATTTTTTTTTTTGGGGGGGGGGGGGCTTAATGCTTTTTTTCATGCACATTTTTTTAACTCATTCACTGCCATTCACGAATGTATTCGAGAATTGAAAATATGACATAGAGCACCATTCCCAAATTTGTTCGGGTTTTGTTTTTTCATGCTTAGGTGCCGATAAAGCGCTGGTCAGAACTCTGGCAATGTTTCTTTTTCCCTTCCACAAAGGGGCAGCATTTCTTTTTTCCATATTATCGCTTTGTTCCAGCTTCAGCTGTTGTTAAAGCACTATGTAAACCAGGGGTGTCAAAGTCATTTTTTGCCGCGGGCCACATTGTAGTTATGGTTTCCTCTCGAGGGCCGTTATGAATTTGGGGAACCCATTAGAATGTTTAAATCCCTTCAAATATTACATATAGAGCACACAGCAAATTAATGAATAACTCATTTTTTAATCTGAAGTCAAGAATCATGACTTTTATTGTGGTTGACATCCAAAAATGTGAAATTTTGGCTCAGATTTTGACAAACATCATGGAATTTAACAAGTTTGATTTGCTTTCGCGGGCCGAAAAAAATGATGTGGCGGGCCGGATTTGGCCCGCGGGCCTTGACTTTGACACCTGTGATATAAACCAATATGTATGTATTGCATTGTACATGTATTGTATTGGACAGCCGCCCCCATTTCAAGCTCAAATAACTCCAGACCCATGTAATTTAAGAATTAACTCCTTTTTTTTCCTAAAGAAATAAAAGAGTCTTAGGATTTTTACGCTGAATTGAATATTTATGTAGTTCTAAAACACAATATTCTGTGGGTCCTGGAATTCAAGTGACAATGACAAAAACCCTGGCACTGGAGTGGACACATTTTTACACCTGGTCTGGCAGTGAATGAGTTAAAATGAGTCATTCCATGTTTTCATTTTCGTGAAAACAACCCAACAGTTTTTTTCAAACACGTTCCTACCGAATTTTGCATTTTGAGTCTTTCAAAGAATTTCATAAGTCAATAAATGTAACAAAGCTCCCATTTTCACAACAGCAACTCCATGTTACGGTCCATGTTCCCTCCCAATGTGTACTTTTCCTCTATGACGTGCTTTGCGGGTAACAATGCAGAAATTTCGGAACTCCGGCACCCCCCTCCCCATCTTTCTCTTTCCCTTCTGATGTTTACTTTTGTCAAACAGCTGGTCTCTAAGCAGCTCAAGCCAAACGCTCAGTGGTTTCCCCCCCCTCGGACAGAATCACTTTCTTTTCTTTCTCTCTCTTTCTGGACATTAGCAGTGACACTTAGCTCATGGCTGGCAGGCAAACAGTAAATGGCTGAAATAAGAGTTTTGCGCGCAAAAAAAAGTCAGACATAAAAAGCACTCAGACCCTCCAATGAAATTCCAGGTTACTTAAAGTGATAAAGTCTACAAAATTAACCTGCAATTAAAAAAAAGTGGTTTAGCGGGAGGAAGATTTCTTGACGGCTTATCATTAGCATGCGCGGACTTGAATACGCCGCACGTCTCGGCGCCTTGAGTTTGTTGACCCGCCTGGTAACAATTTAAATGGTTATAAACGTCTTGGTTGTTGTGCTTGCGGTTTGCGGTGGATTACAGCTGCGTCATAATGAGAGGCGGTTTTAATGGGTTGGTCAGCAAAGTGTCGGACTGCTCTGTGTGAGTTTGATTATAGTATCTGATGTCGCGATGAATTCAGTGCCTTGATTTTATCCTGTGAGCGGAATCATTTATGTCTGAAATGAAACTGTTATTTTAATTGATGGGTTTACAACTGCCTGCAGAACTAGTAAGTAGACAAAGGATACATGCAAAGTCCGTTTTAGGGATGTGACTGTTAAAAAAAAAAAGAAGGCAGACAGCACGGGTCACATTCCGACTTGAGCCTGCGACCCAAATGCCGACCGGGCATGTGGTTCGGGTCAGGGTGGGTGGTCTGTGTTTTCCTAGTCTTGAATGCTCTTTTCATTCTGGAAAGTCCAAGTTAAGGCCTGCACCACGTCTGGCTGGTTGCTGGTTGTAGTCAGAAAAGTTGGGAAGGCAGGTTGATATGGAGAGCGCTTTTGATTGTTATTTGTGATTATTTTTTTTTTTGCTAGCTGAATAAAAGATAGAAGGTGGTATATTTTGTCTGAGTTGCACATTTTTGTACAGCATTTTTCAAGGCAGAACTTTACGTGGGACAATTTGAAATTTGGGTTTGGACTTTGGTTTGATTTGCTTTCATTGGCCGGATAAAATCATGTCGCGGGCCAAATTTGGCCCCTGGGCCTTGACTTTGATACCTGTGTACGTAACATAAAAACAAACAAAAAAAATAATTCTATTTCTAACACCGTATTTTCCAGTGTATAAGGCGCACCCAAAACCCGTGCTTTTCTTCAAAAGATGACCCTGCGCCTTATATGCAGGTGTGCCTTACATGTGAAATAATATTAAACCACAACAGTTCTCGCAACTACGGTCAGCATCCAACGACTCCATTTCCCCCCTGTAGAAGTCGTGCGCAACCCCAACATTTTGGAGTTTTCCTGACACTTATTGTGGATGTTGTTCCTGATTGGACAAAAATTGTCCTTGAAATGCCACAACGGGGCCAAAATGTTGTTTTTGTTGAACTGTGTCCCGATTGTAAAGAGACAAACTTTAATCCCTTGCTTTTTTTGTGTGTCTTTTTAAGTCAACAAGTTATGTCAATCGAGCAAGTCAGCAAACATTTGGTCAATGCCCCCAACACAAAAAGTGAAAAAGTTAACGGCCTGGTGTCATTGAATGGATTTTTGCTTGTTGGGTCACGCTCAGGCAGCCAAACCAGTGTTTCCGCACGGGCCCTTCAAATTACAGCATGATGCACACAAAAGGGAAGTTCTCTCCCAGAGGCAGAAATAAACCTGCGTTTTAGCAACAGTAACTACAACAGATGGGCAGAAACCAGTTTGGCGGTGGTTAATTCGGCTATGAGCGGAGGTACAATCCTGACAAAGGCTCAGACGCGGGATGAGGGCACGGAGGCTGGAATTTCGACGGCCATACTTTGGAGGATGTGAAACTGAGCGTGGTGGAAATAAAATACACGTTAGAAAAATGACTGCCACTCTGAAATGGGATTTAAAGGACAACCGACGTCTCCGGACAAGTTGTGTCCATAATTTGTAAAATGGCTTCAAATGAGCGTATTTTAATAAGATATGTTTATATAGCTATATTTTACGTTTTAAGGCTCGCACGGAATATTCAGGAAGTCTTGTTTTTGAGTTGGTGACGAGTCCGTACGTGACGTCACTAAAGGAATGCCCCTGTCTGAAAAAAAGACACATTGTAGCAGTCCTTCCATCACGTCAATGTATTTTGCTGTACTTGTTGGTCTGAAACCTTGTATTGCACCCAAAAGCCGCCAGAAGAGGGCGTCCAAGCTCCATATAAGGAATTTATCAGCCTGTGGAAACGGAGGTGGCCACAGGAGGTCACCATTTTGTGCCTCTTTTCATTTCCCCCAATGTTGCCTCACAACGGCACGAAATAAATTCTGTAATCGATTGAAAACATGTATGCTTTCCTCTTCAGAACTATTTGAATCATATTCATAACTGGATATGTAACAAGAAAGCATCTTCTCCAAATCTGAAGCCATTGTTTTAATTCTCCAGCAATGCGAGTCGTCTTGGCGTGACGTCACGAACTGGGGGCGGGACTTTCTGAAAATGCCCAATTCGCAGTTCAATTTTTGGCAGATTTTGGACACTTTAAGTAATTTCTATTGGTGTTTTGCATTTGGATAAAAATATCATACTGCGTGTTTTGGGTATTTTAGATGCTATAAAACGTTTTCTGGTATCAGTTAAAAAACAAAAAAGTGACGTCGGTTTTCCTTTAATGTCCCCTTCATTCTCATAAAGTACTTTGCGGCCATTTTTCGTTACGCGCCAAGATTGAAACGAGTCGTGGACTTCCGACACGGAACGACATCTCTTTGATTTATGAAATGATGATCGTTGTGGAACATCTTTAGCTCAAAGCGATTTTATGCATTTATTCATTATTGGTCAATTAATTCCGACTTGCAAATGGGAGTTCCCGACCAACCTTGGAGGGTAACTTGGCGACGCAGGTGAACGAGAGGACTTCCCTAACAACTGCTCGACATCTGGTTTCGAGGAAACTCTTGTCACCTTTCCACTTGGCACATGTTTCGAATAACTGGGCAGGTTTTCATTCTTTCGAGTGCGCTCACTTGAGCTCGGGTGGCTATTTGTACCTGCGCCAGCGATGACATTCGACTATCTTGAAAATGTTCTTTACAAAGGTCATGATAGTTTTACATCTATGCAAGTGGGTGTTGACTTCATCGCACATTGAACCAGCATATTTTCCGGACTATAAGGCGAATGGTCAGCTTTGGAAAACATTGAAAGGGTTTTAGGTGTGTCTTATGGGGCGGAAAATACGGTAAATACTCTCACCAGAGACAAAATTAACTCATTCACTGCCAGACCATGTGCAAAAATGTGTTCACTGCACTGCCAGGGTTTTTGTCATTTTCACTCAAATTGCAGGACCCACAGAATATTGAATTTTAGGACTACATAAGCATTCAGACTCTCTTCTTTCATCAGGGAAAAAAGCGTTAATTCCTAAGTTATATTGGTCTGGAGTTATCTGGGATTGAAATGGGGGCGGCTGTACAAAATACAATACATACATATAGATTTATATAGCGTTTAACAACAGTTGAATCTGTAACAAAGCGCTAGCATTGACAAAAGGCAAATGCTACCCCCTCGTGGAAGGGAAAAACATTGCCAGAGGTCTGACCAGCGCTTTATCAGCACACCTGCTAGAAAAACCAAAACCCGAATAAATTCGGGAATGGCAGCGAATGAGTTAAGTTACAGACGGCTTGTATTGTCCCCCCCAAAATATCAAACACTACACGACACTTCAAATAAAACTTCTACTGTCCAGATAAATATTTTTCATTCCGCGACCAACAATATCTACTCTGTTGACAATGTCTTCCTGCCTGCAAAATATCAACTTGAACGACTACTCCCTGGTGCTCTCAACTATTTTTGTGACTGTTTTATTTCCTGTATCTGATAGTTGTCCATGTTAAGGGCTTTGTTACAGCTTCATCTGTTGTTAAAGCGCTATAGAAATCACTATGTATGCATTGCATTGTAAACTGTGGTGACCAATAGCAAAATGTGTTTGTTTTTTAAGCATTATTGAAGGGCATTCATGGAGTGAGGTGACCAGTCAGGTCAGCGTTAGTGTGTGTGTATCCGTGTCCTTGGCTTCCTCGTGGTTGAGTAACAAAGCATTTCAGCCCAGTCAGTCAAATTATTAGGCTTAAACTTTTCAAAGTGAAGCATTAGTGAAGGGCTCAGGGCGAGGCGAGTCAAATTGGAGCTAACGAACAGTGACCTTTCTCATTCTTGTTAGTCTCGTATGGCTCCGTTTGCACACGCAAGCAACTCCTCTCCTCCTTCTAACCTCCCCCACGTCCCCCAGGTGAGCGGCTCCCGCCCGGAGAGCCACTTCCTGGAAACTCGGTTGAGCCGCATTGATGTTGGCAACTCGGAAAGGTGAGCGCCAGCGTAGGAGTTGGAATGATGAGGGGAAAATGGAGTTGGGAGCCAAACAGGATTTGTCCGCGCTGACATCAGCAAAGTAGTGGAAGAAAATCTCCCCGTGGTGCCATGCCGGGGACTGGATGTCGCATTATTGGACAGCTTGCACACACTCGCGCTCGTACTTCCCCGGAGAAATAATCGGAGACGTCTGTGTAAGCTCTCAGTCGTACAGGAGTGGTCCCTTCGATGAAAAGGTTTCTTCAGCAGTCATCTGTACTTCTTCGAAGGTGTCGGACGTTTCGTTCCTCATCCAAGAAGCTTCGTCAGCGAACAAAAATTTGCTGGTAGCTCTGGCCCTATATTGACCAGGGACCTATCAAAGCAGTGGTCTGGCACCGCCACCTCTGGACATTAGGGATATATACCTATATATATATATATAGGGCCAGAGCTACCAGCAAATTTTTGTTCGCTGACGAAGCTTCTCGGATGAGGAGCGAAACGTCCAACACCTTCAACGAAGCACAGATGACAGCTAAAGAAAACTTTTCCTCGAAATACCCCTTTGTTCGATTGATGAGTCAGTCAGGTGGTCAATTTTGGATGATTAAGGCTAGTTAGCTAAATATTTTCAAGAAAAAGTTTGAAATTGCTAACAAAAAAAAGTGCAGTAAAGCTGCACCGGAAACCCTTCAAAGGGTGATTGTGTGGGGGCGCTTGTGTGTGTGTGTGTGTATACAGAGCTGGCATTGCTTAATGGCTTGCACAAGCAAAGCCCAATGAAGGGGGTTGCCAGGGAAACAGTGCAGCATGAGTCTCGGGCTGCAGGTGCTGTTTCTTGTGTGTCCTACTGCTGGAACCTCCTACGAGTCAGGGGAGGAGGGAGTGAGGGAGGGTTAAAAAAAATGAGTGAAAGCGTTATATGGAAGGGGGCAATGGGCAAAAATGAGTTCTAGGCAAATTGTGGCAATATTGTGGCGGTCATAGCGCATGAAAATGCGGCGACTTTTTGGGATGCTTTGAGTTTCTGGCTGTGAATTCATACATTGATTCATCAGGCTGTGCTTTTGACACAAGAGTGTTATGGTTCGCGTTGCCGTGGCACAGTTTACGATGGTAATCCCGAATATGGTTTCCATCGCGGGACGCGCAGGTGGAATGGCCGCCAGCGACGTAAATAATGATCTCATACCCTCCTGACAGACAGTGATTTCAATGAAGAAGAGCCGAGAGGAGAGGAATAATTCTAGTTTTTGTCGTTCTGCCATGAGTCGCAAAGTGCCCTTGCGCAAGGCATTACTTTATAATGCATTAAAAAAAAGAATATGTCTATTTAGGTTCCCAGTCGTACAGGAGTGGTTCATCGATGAAAAGGTTTCTTCAGATGTCATCTGTACTTCTTTGAAGGTGTCGCTCCTCATCCGAAAAGCTTTGTCAGCGAACTAAAGTTGTGCTGGTAACTCTGGCCCTATATATATATATATCCCTAACGACAGAGGTGGTGGTGCCAGAAATCAGTTTTTTTTCCTCTGTGCCATTGGTATGTTATTGACTGAACGGGGAGTGGGGGTCAAAGGGGGTCTGTGTGCCACCAAGGGGTCAGTATTAGTGCATCAGGAGGTATTGTCCAGACCTAGCTGAATCGAGAAGGTCGATAGTGGACCACTGGAAGGAAACCCCCCAGGGGGAGAACACAAGTGTACCAGGATTGCAGAGTAGGGTCAGAGAGGTTGGGTCAATATTTTAAAGACATACTCATAGTCAGCCCAGGCACATTTGGAGAAGGGTCAAGAGGTGCATTGGTCATCTGAGCCATTCAGGAGTGGCGACAGCCGTGATGCTGGCCAGTCAGGTGGGCGAACGTGATGTATTGTCTGACAAAGTCTTTACGATGGGAAACTTGTGCTCTTTCCCCCCCTTGTCTAGTCGAGTGATTACCTCAAGGATCCGATACATACTATCCATCAGCACGTTTGAATATATATTTTTTTTTTTTTGGGGGGGGGGGGGGGGTGGGGTGCAAAAATGTCTCCACTCCAGGGCCAGGGTTTTTGTCATTGTCACTCGAATTCTAGGACGCACAGACTATTGAGTTTTAGGATTACATTAACATTCATTCATAAATTATATGGTTCTGGAGTTAAATGAGCTTGAAATGAGGGTGACTATCCAAAATACAATGCAATACGTACATACATATTGTGTTTATATAGCGCTTTAACAACAGCTGAAGCTGGAACAAAGCGCTAACATGGGAAAAAAGGGGGAAATTCTGCCCCCTTGGTAGGAAAAAATATTGCTAGAGGTCTGGCCAGCTCTTTATCGGCACCCAAGCAAGAAAAAAAGTCAGGAATGGCACTCTATGTCATGTTTTCAACTCCCAAATATATTCGTGAATGGCAGTGAATGAGTTAAAAATTCTTACAGGCAGGAAAAACTAACACTAAAACTACAAATTCCCAAAACAAACAACAACGTTGCCTTGGAGATAAATCAAAACTATCTACATTTTAAAAACAAAACAATGATAATCCAATAACCAGAATAACCACTGGTATCCAACTGAAGCTAAATTATTATTATTATTATTGTTATGATTATTATTATAAGTCACATTTTTGGCCCGTCGACCAAGTCGAACACTGTTCAAGGGCACTTTTCGAGCAACTACCAGTAAATAGTCAGCACCGCTTTCCATTTGAAAACAATCCAGACTGCATCATTTTGTCTCGTGCACCTCCCGCTGGCCACTTTGCTTAAGCAATCATGGTAATTGCGCTAACGGCTATGGAAAAGGGAACTTCCCAGACATAGCGCAAGATTTTATGCAAGATCAGGCTTGCATTTTTGCATCACCGTATTTTATTTGCGATAACATTCCAAACATTTGGCGCAATCGTAATTATCAACAATCTTTCTTTACATCTTCCCTGTAGGGTTAGCTTCTGAACCTCGTGTAAACTACTGTCCTATGCTGATACGGAGGCGGTTCATTACACCTCCTACACACTTGTCTGACTCTATAGATAATTTGTCTTTCAATTTCTTCCTCTCATTCTTTCTTGTATTAGTCCCAGTGCACTCATTGCGGCATCCCCCCCCCACACACACACACAGCATTCCCCGCTCGGCTAACACTGGAAGGGATCAATGCGCAGGGATAGACGAGTATTTATAGCCATCGCGAGGGCGTGGGAGGTTGTGGGCAACAAGTAGGTTAGTGGCTAATCTGATGTTGACAGTGGGTGAGAGCGTGTTATTCATATTTGAGAAGTTTTGATTTTTTTTTTTAGGTTCCGTATACAGTGATACTTTAGTTTTCGACCATAATTTGTTCCAGAAACCTGTTCAAAAACCGAAACAGGACTTTCCATTATAATCAATGTAAAAAAAAATTATCCGTTCTAAATCCGGACAACAATCTTTATTGAACAATACTAATCTGTCCGCTAACAATGGACGCGACACGAGGAAGCGCCTCACCAAACACGACTGCTTTGTTTATCTTTATTCAACAATACTAAAACGTCTGCTCAGAATGTAATGCTACGTGAGGCTAAGAGTCCGATTTGCATGGATCTCAACCAGACACGTCTGCTTTTTATGAATCGTGATTGAACAATATAAACAATGTTGACTCACAATGGAAAGCTACGCGAAAATAACGTCCGATTTGCGGAGATCTCCAACCAAACACGTCGGCTTTTTCGTTTAAAAAAAACCTATTCAACAATACTAATGTGCCGGTTACAATGAGGAAGGTACGACACGAGGACGTAAAGTATATGGAAGCGGAGGGTAATCGAGTGGTGCGTTGCGGTGCGCTCAGTTTGGTTGAGAACCGAATTTCGGTTGTAGACGGGGCATAAAAAAAGGCAAAATTTTTGGTTGAAAACTGACTTGGATGAGAACGGGGACGTTCGAAAACCGAGGTTTGACTGTACTTATTTTAAAGGCATCGTCGCTTCACAGCTTGGGGAAGTATGCAAACAAGCAGGGAGGGCTTTCCCTCATTTTTGGGAAGTGATTTAAAAAAAGGGTCAAGGAGAGGAGAGGAGGGCTGAGGAGGGACACAAAGAGAGGCAGGGAGGAGAAAAGAAGTGCAGTTTGCTGTGCTGTAGTGACAGTAGGCAGAAGTGAGGAGTGAAATCTCAGCTCTGGACGCACAGCTGCGTGCGTATTTGCCAGTTTTTGTCTCTGGTGGCGGACGGCGTCCAGACGCTTGGCTCACTTGTAGCATTTTAGCTCCTCTCTTTGATGTATATACATACAAATTGTTTTTACTTTTTGGCGAAGGACAGAATGGGAATGTTGTCAAGAGATTATCGGAATGTCAGGTGTTGAGCTCCTTTGACTCTGCCAGCTGCCTGTCACTCACCCCTCGAGGAGCCGCCAGACGACTTTGGGCGCGCTGCTGAACGACAGGTACGGCGTGGAACTACTGCGTGCGCGGCTCGTCGTCGGTTAAGTGTTCCTTTGTTGCGATTGTCTGCTATCGGTTTGCCGTCGGGCGGTTGATGTGCGGAATCGTAGCCGTTTAAGTCACAAATATGCTGAAATTGGTCTTTTTTTTTTACTCCACCTGTTCATTTTTTTGCAGTAGTTTGCGATTTTACTCATTCTATGACTAACTGTGGTCAAGTCCTTACTGTTTATTTTTTACTTTGCATCTTGATAGCGTTATTTAAAAAATATATATCAAAAGTGCCAGGTAAATTAAATAACATTTATTTTTAACTATATTTTACAAATTATTTATGTATGTATTTATGTATTCATTTGTTTATTGCTTTACTTATTTATTTACCTATTTATTTCATTCTGTATTTATATACAGTGAGACCTCAACTTACAAACGTAATTGGTTCCCAGACAGAGTGTGTAAGGCGAAAAGTGTGTATCTCAAAAAAAAATTCCCATAGGAAACCATTAAAATGGGAATAATCCGTTCCCGGGTTTCCATAAAATATACTTTTCAACTAAATAAGCCTTAAAACTACACACAACATACCTTATTCTATGTATAATAAATATGATATTTTATTGCAATGCAAGAAATACACTGCATTGTATCATAAAGTCACTTTATTTACATTTGTGATGGTCATTTATGGCTTGATGGAATGGCGTTGGAGGTCGAAGGTCAAAGGGAATTGCATGAGGACTGTAATTATAGAAATAAACTGTGCTGTAAAATAAAGTTTTATTTACCTTTTTGATGGTCGTTGATGGCTTATGGAAGGAGAGTCACCTTTCATAAGGACTGTTGGTGCTATTCGGTCGTGTGCTTCCGCCGAAGATCACTCCGCCTGCCGTGGTGGGTGTGTATTATGAAAATAGTGCTTATTATAAGGTTTATTTTCATAAATTTGATGTTTGTAGGATGAAAAGTTTGTAAGTTAAGGTGTTTGTAAGTTGAGGTCTCACTGTATTTATTTATTTACTTTTTATTTCTTTACTTATTTACTTGTTTATTTATTTATGTATGTATTTATTTATTTATTTATTATGAGTAACCGAAACGTAATCATAGCCAACATTTGTGATATTTGTTTGCTGTACATTTAGGTTCTTGCCGTCGAGTATTTGGAGTGAAACGGGCAATCCCAACTACATCGCGAAATGTCAAAGTTTCGGAAGCGTCTTTTGTTGAGAAATGATGACATTCATCAGACAGGAAATGACCCCTCCTTGCGCGTCCTTCCTCTTGCCTCATCCCCCCCCCCCTAACACCCAACCCGTGTAGCAATAATGTCAGCTGGCGGCGGGAGGATGGCTACGGACGCTCGCTAACCCGTCGCAGGTCTTTACGGCGCGTTCCTCTCGTATATTGCTGACGGACGTGAACGGGGGAGGGCGGGATAAGCTCGCGCGCTGCAGCGGCGAGAGATGAGCCCATCGGTATTATGCAACAGCTCGGTCCAGAGGTAGAACAGATCCGAACTTAGACACTTCTGACTTTGTCCATATTCCATGAGGTCATCAGGCTGACTTTGCAACTCCCTGCTGAGTGGCTTAAAATCAGAATAGACTTTCTTCCTCCAATTGAAGAAAGTCAGATTGAGTCAGACAAAAGACTCATAAAGGCAGATACTAATGGAATTAATGTGCATCCTCATCGCTGTATTGTCAAAGGCGTGATAATGTAACCGCGCATCTGATGTGAGGGGACCGACCCCCAAGGAAAAGAAGAGCAGTCAGCCGAGCGCAGGAGGATGCGAGACGTTGAGTGATGGCTGGGAAGAATGGAACAAGGTGGACAAGTAGGGTTGATGAAAATGAGCAAAAAGAGTGGGAGGGAAACCAAGACAGTGAGGGAACGCCGTGTTTTTCTCTGTGCTCGATGACGCCGTTATGTAACGTTACCTCATGCCCACTGGCAACGGCAGAGTAGCTGCGGAGAGTGGCGCGGAGGTGGGTGGGAACATCATTGCTGAAGAAGATGAGGTACCCACGTGGAACATAGCAAAGGTCAAAATTGGCTTTTTTTCTTAACTCTCACCCGAGCCAATATGGCCTCTATGAAATTTAAAATGATGCCCCCTCACTGCCCCCCCCAAACAAAATAAGTCCATTTTTATTTTCTATTATTTCTCTTTTGGCAATAAAATCACGTTGGATATTTCAAAATATATCATTCAAATTCTGCCTCATTGGACAAACTGACAACAATTTGACACCTCAGTCCCATATTTTCCCTGTTTTGATTATTATTATGATTATTTCATTCTATACTTTATATATATCCATTTTAATTATATTTTATATGTCATTTAATTATATATGTCATTATATCTATCTCTCTAGATATCTCTATCGCTATCTCTATCTCCCTAGATCTCTCTCAATCAATCTATCTATCCATCCATCCATCCATCCATCGCGTTTATATACACAAATTTATTGTTTTGCATTTGTTTATATACACAAATGTATATATACACATAAATGTATGTGTATGTATGAACACATATGTATATATAATACACGTAATCAAATGCAGATATATATATACATATTTTTTTGCTTCCTTGGACAGTTTTGGACAGTAATGTTGTCTCACATCAATGCATTTGCTCTTGCCCCCACAGTGAGTAAGCATGATGCTAATGAGCCAGAAGAGGAAGTACGTCATATTATCGTTAGTGTAAAACGGAATAGAAACATCATACAATATCTTTTTTTAACCTCCATAACACTCGCTGTCTTATGAGTTAAAATAGGTTTAAATTTTCATTTTATTGCAGACAATCTTGTTTTTTTTTTAGTTAAACCATTTCAAAAGTTTTTATTCATTTATTTATTAATTTATTTAAGTGAAGAGAAAATCTCTTACCATGCTGACGGCTTGGCCTGCTGTCACTTCGGCATTCGTCTGGTCTCCGACGGAGCTTGTGCGATGGCATCCCCGGAGACACAAACCGATGGGAGCCTCCGAACAGTGTCGGGAAAACCTGGCGGGAGTCTGTTGAGGCGCCTGCGGGTTTCTGTAGACAGGATGACAGGAACACTGTCATGAAACATCAGAAGGGCTAACCGTGTATAGCCACAAAGTTACTTTTAAGCGTCTCTTTGTTCTCGAGTAAAATTGTCTGTCAGCTTCCTGGTCAGTGAAAATAGATTATTTTTAAGTATCGTTTGGCCATATCTTCTGAAAATATTGTCACTTATGTTAAGATAGATTTTCTGTGGGAATGGGAGGGATGATGTAATCGTGATGTCATCCGAGTTGTTGTTGGTTGAGAATGTAATCGGTATGTGACAAACTGGGAGCGTTAATGCAAACCAGAGGGATGAAGTATGGCACTGGTTACTCAGAGCGTAGGATTTTTTTTTTTTTCTCCCCGTTAGACATGCGCCTGCTTCGTTCTTTCCACTGACTTGGAAACAACGTGTGCAGCTGATTCAAGCCATACTTATTTTTTTCTTACAATTTTTTTTTTCAGTTGAGTTAAGGAGAGGAAATATAAGGACATTTATGCGGGGTATGCGCCGTTGACGTGTTGCACCCGTTTCTGCACTTGTCATTGTAACAGCTTATAGCAACCCCTCCCCTCAACGGCGGCTAGCTGGAGGCACCCGCCGGGCAAAAGTTTGATGGTTGAGAGAGTCTCATTTTGTAATCTAAACACTAAGGAGGAAGCGGAGGTGGCGTCGGTTTTGGGGGAGAAGCTTGGTCCAATCTCCGACGATTGAACCAGAGCAGGATCTGACGTCCGCTTTGTAACATGATCAATGACCTCGCAACATTTAGATCCCGATTTCCTGTGTAGCCTCATTACCTTGGTCTTATTCTCACCGCCGCTGAGCCTCATAAACCCCCCGATCTAATTAAGAGTTCTCTCGGCCTCTCTGGAATAGTACTTTTCTTCCATTGCGAAGATGGCACCGTGATTAGATTCCGAGATCAGAGGCGGATCTGACAATGGGAGAAATGGCTTCCGCGTTGACCAACTACGCATTTGCGTGCATTGTACGACGTTATGTCAACGCTATGGAATTATGCACCTGTCACTGACAAATTACCGTCATCCACTCTTGGCCCGGGGTTTCAAAGTGTGCTTTGAAATTTTACTTTGGAGAACAGTCAGATTCTGATCCAACGGACAAATGAGGTACCTTTTATTTTCCTCAGGAAATGTGCAAAAATGTTCCAATTTCCTTGTCGGAATAGTTTCTGTCTTTTCTCCGCGCCATATTCCAGCATTCTTGAAGTCAAGTTTGTGTGCAAGCCCATGATAAATTTGGGTTTTGATGGTCTGTTTGTGGGTGATGCAAGAGTTTGCATAACCGCCTGATGCAGGGTCCAAGGTCGAATCCATTATTTTATTTCTTTATTTATAATGCTAACAACGGACACAGTCAGGAACTGAGATATTTTCCAAAAACAGTTAACGGGACTTCGGCAGAGGTTGGTTGGCGACAATTTAACTGGGTGGCTAGCCAGTAGTTAAATGCATTCTTTCCCCTGCATCGACTCAGGCTAGCAGCTTCCCCGCAGGGGGTTTGGTCCGCGTGCCAATTGGTGCTTTTCTTATGTGTGCTATTAGGCAAGTTTATGTTTGGAACGCTACCAGTCGCATAGTACGTCAAGCTGAGCACACTCGCTGTTGATGCAAAAGCAAATCTTACCAGGGACTGTTTTTTTTAATGTACCTGGCAAGACCCCAACAAGTGTGTGCATACAATTAACGCAGACGTTCCCCATTGCATTTTTTTTTCTGCTCCTTGCGAAAGACTGTAGAAATTCCTTTTATTGTAAACTCTGAGTCACCGATTGTTTGTACTTTCAGTTTGCCAACAAAAACTCGATGTTCTTGCTCAGACCAACATAATTACAGAGCAAAATGTTGCTCCTGACATTTTTTTTTCACCTCGTGAACATGGATTTCCTAGCAATGATACAGCAAAAGACCAATGTTGTTTTGATGTGAGGCTGAGAAAATGTTTCTGTAACTGTTTTTGCGGGCTGCTTGCAAAAACCGCGCAATTTCGCATAACTCATCTGAAAACAAAGCGACGGGTTCTTCCTCTTTTTTTGGAGACACTCAGCATAGTTGTGATAGTTCAACGATGGAGGTCAATGACTGACTCAGACTCACAATATTGCAACACAAAGTCCCACCAAATCCTCAGATTCTCATTGGCTACTCCAGCTCAACAGGACGGTCAATTTGATACAAAAAAGAAAAAAAATATATCTCCAAACCATTCAAGGGAAATGCATGAGTACCATACAGAACTTTTTCAAATATGGACCTTGTACTTTACCTTTAAAAGCTAATGGCCAACCATCAAAAAGTGACCGAATGGGCTTTTCCGTTTGTATTTTCAGTCATCCCTGAATCAACTCTTTCCACACCAATTTGCATTTCCATGACCGGTTTAGACACGGAAAGCTGTGCCAAGTTGTTTTCAGGACAGGCTTCATTTGTCATTGGTCCAAAGTGCACAGGAAGACGGACGGGTGCGTGACGTCTCGCCTACTTTGGGCCACACTTTCTTTTCTATTTTTCCTCAAGCAACCATAGGGTGGCCAAAAATATGTTTTTATTTTTAAATGTTATTTTCAGCAAGCAATATTTTAAAATAGGTGGCCATGCACTTCATGCAGTCTACTTAGCCCAAGGGTGTCAAACTAATTTTTCTCCACTTTGTAGTTAGTTTCCTCTGGGGGGGGATGAATTAGAAGCCATTAGAATGTTTAATCCCCTCCAGAAATTACATCTACAGTGCACAACAAATTAATAAATAATTACTGTTATTATGGTTTGCATAAGACAATTGGAAATTTTGGTTTAGCAAGCATCATGGAAGTTTGATTTGCTTTCACGGGCCGAATAAAATGGCGGCCCACGGGCCTTGACACCTGTTACTTAACCCCTTCACGGACAGTGGTTACTACAGTGGGAAGGTTATCATATTTTCAGGTTACAGGGTGCATGAAATGATTCAGAAAAAAGAGAGAAAGAATAATTTTGTAGAGGACTGTATTATTTAAATAACATATTTCAAAAACGTCTCACTGGCGGACCGCTGTTCGATACCTCTCTGAGGGTGTACCTAATGAAGCGGCCAAAGAGTGTCACGATAAGCGAGCGGTGAGAGGCAATTTCAAAGAAACCCATTGTCTTCGGTCTGTCTAGATGCACAAAGTGGGGAATAGAAGGACCGAGTCAAAATAAAAGAAGAGAAAACTTGCCAGGCTCCTCTCACCCACTGAGCAAACTCTTGGGCCACCAGCAGTTGGCGGGGAACATTAAGTCCCACCCTCGTCAGGACAAACAAGGCGAGAGGGAGGCCAAGCCAAAGGATACCCTGGAGGGTGCCAAAGCCGGTTTGGGTGACGTCACGCGGTCTGCTAGGTTCAAGCAAAGCCCTCCTCTGTCCCTCCCACACTCCCTTCATTCCAATCCCTCCCCCTTTCACCTCATGCACCTCCTCGCTCCACCTCCTCTCTTCCGAGGCCTTACAGGAATTCCCCTCCTCGTCACATTATTACGAGGAAACCGCTGGCAACGCCCCAAAACCACTGCCGCGCTCCAGCTGATAGGGCGGAAACACAGCTGTGACTGTTTTGACAGAGAAGCATGTATGGATTGACTTTTCTTGGTCAACGAACAAAAGTGAGCCAAGCGTGCGGTAAGAAAGCGAACACTTTGTCCTATTTGTAAAGCGCCCCCGGTACGATTTCTGTTTAACCAGATCAGATTTACTGTAGGACGTCGCACCTCCGTTTTACTTCCGTTCTCAACGTACAGTACGGCTATCGTTGCCTTCCCGAGGAGCATCTCGGCTCACTCAAACCGAGACGGCGCCGTCTGAGGTGACACTTTTACCAGGCGCAAGTGTTTAGCGCTCAACAGTCAAGCGTGAGGCATAAGGCGTACTTTTAAAAGTTTCGTTTTCCGTTTTGGTATTTGCAAAGCTAGTTTCTTTTAAAGAGTAGACAAGCTGACTGACTTGGATCCTTCCTAAAAACAACCCCCCCCCCCCCCGAAAATCTGTAATGTCTGATGTAGCTACAACCCCCCTAGCCCCATTCCTAAGCTGACTGTACGTGCACAATTTGTTTTCGCGCTGAAGCACACTGACACATGCTTCCTGTCAACGCATCACTTGGCAACGTGCTGGCCGTCACTCGCCGGGCTCAGTGAAGGGGAACTGCCAATGTCTGCTGTTATTTTGGTATCACTGAGCACAACCCGGAGGGAACTTCAAATTCTGACCGGATGGGATTTGATATGCGGTTTGTTTCAGGGCCTTTTTCTGACCTGTTGCAAAGAAGAAAGTGGGTGGACAGACGTATTTCTTCCTTTTTCTGTCTGTTCTCTGAAAATAAACTGGGAAAGCATTCACCGGGTCAGATATTTTTGCAAATTTATCGATTAATATTGTATGCTATCTTGGTGACTGCAGATTTTCATTGTCGTTCAGACGATCAATGAATCATTGTGGAAATAAATTTCACAATGCAGTGATTTTCATGTTATAAATAATTTAAAAGCTCTATTTTCCTCATGTCACATACACGGACGGCTAAATACATGATCCGCAAAGGAAGATCTTGCAGTTTACCTCCCGAGATCATGCATTAAGAACCACTGATGTAACCCATTGACTCTATCTCTGTTCCCACAATCTCAAACATGGCAGACTGCGCCTCTTACTGGCCTAATGTTGATCCAATTGAGGGATGCCGAAATGATTGACTGGGAAAAGTCAGAAAAGCACAAATGTCCCGTTTCGCCCAATTCAAACACTTGACACAAAAATATGGCACCATATTTTTCAAGTTTGATGAAAAATGATCTTTGTGTCACTTTAAAGAACAGAGATTAGAGCGGTTTTGTCAAAAACCAACACTGTACCCGGTGCAGTCATCTTCAAAAAAGATGTCAAACAGACACAGGCGGTCTTTCATGCCTGAATCATTCAGTCACTCCTTTTTGTGTCCGGTAGATTAAGCCGTAAATCATTCCGGGCTCCCACCCAACCAAGATAATATGAAAAATTCCAAGATACACCGACTGATGATGATGGACTACAACGTAATGGCACATTCCTTCTCCGGGTTGGGATTTCCTTTTGCTCCCCTTCATTATTTGACCACAGTCACAGAGAAAGAAGACTTAATCGGTCTTAAGCTCTACTCTCAGATTGATTTATTACCCTCCCAAGCATGGGGAGTATCTTTCTCTAAAAAAAAAATGTCTGGAGCTGACGGGAACTGTTATGGTCCCTTATTGCGTGGGTCAGCAGCTGAGGGCTGCAAAACCGTTGGGTCTTCTCCACACATTACAGGAAGAAAGCCGTGATATGCTCAGCAGACTTCCTTTGGAGTTGGCAAAGGTATTTTTGCATCACTCGCACATCCGGTGGCTGAAGTTGCAAGACGGGAAAGATATAAAGCAGTGTTTCTTAAACTGGGTTCGATCGGTCTCAGGGGTTCGGTGGATCCTCTGCCGCATAGGTCCACCCCTTAGTCTACTCTGCGGTTCATGGGCACATTCATTGAAAGAAGGGTTTGATGAATGAGTCTATGAAACTGGTGTGGTTCAGTGCCTCCAACAAGATCCACTGATATAGAGAATCATTGCAATCGACATCAACAGTAATTAACAGTGTGAATGGGAAAGCAAAGTAAAAGATGATAGGCTGTTTGGATTGACGCTATTGACCAAGTCTGAGCTGCACGCTGCAGGTGCACTTCAGACTCCTCCTGTCCTGTCTGTAAATGCCCTTTACTGTTCCAAGAATTCAGCCTCTGCCAGAGTGTGTCCGTACTTGCCACCGTGCGTGCATTTGGCACAGAGCGGGGCGTGTCCAGAATGCCGGTGAAGGTGCTCCAGTTACATAATACCTCCTCTGCGCAGTGACAAGGAAGAAGGGGGCAGCTGCCGGCTACCATCTTGTCATCTTTCTCTTCCTCCCTGTTGAATTTGGATGCTGCAGTGTGTATACTCCCTCAAGATCTCATCCATCCCCGATGTTGAAACCGCAGCCTCTCCGTTGTCACGGAGGCACCCACACGCACGGCGTCATTTCAAACATAAAAATGCCGTTCACCTTTGACTCGTCCTTTTATTTTCCCTCCACGTGGACCATCTGCTCACACTCTCCGTTTCAAGAGCACGCGGATATGGTGTGGCGTCTTGCATACTAACGATATCACAATCGCGCAGATGCTGCTGTTTTATCAAAACAACTCAAGCGTGTATCTTTGATGCGAGCAGGGGGAGCAGCAGCTTGACGGAGAAAAAGCAGCCTGAGACGAGTAAACATTGCGCATATGGAGACTTGGCGCCACCTTGAGAAGCGGCCACTATGTGGCTGGTGGCGTCCGTTCGGCGTGGTGGGGGCCCGACCGGGCAGACTGTTGACGAAAATGTGTATCTCGTCAAGTCTGGTGTTCGGTTGTTGGCCCGCGGGCTGAGGAAAGCGGCGCCCAAGAGAGACTTGTGATGCTCCAGGGTTGAGGTTGCCTAAGAGGTCATGTTGGCATAATTTTGTACTTTATTTTGGTTTGTGATGCTATCCGTTTTTGTCATATCTTACATTCTGAGATGTCACATTGTTACACTTCTTAACTCTGTGCTTATCGGCATCCCGTTTGAGTGTCAGAGGCTTTCCGTTGTCCACGACATGTGGGGGTTTGGTTGATGGGGGCAATGATCCATGTCCTACATATCTTTTAACTGAGCTTTGAAAACGGCTGTCTTGGAAAGAAGAAAATGTTTGGTAATATTTAGTATCTTCACCAAAAGGGTCAATCTTCTCCATCTCCTATTGTGATTGAGATTGGTTGATTGTTCTTACGCTGCCTAAAAATCTGGACACCTTCCATGAATTGCTCTGGTTTTCATCAGAGGCAACGCTGCAACATTGACATTTTCCCCCCTTTGCGTGTTGTCTTGTGGCCGCATGCTTTGCAGATGGCAAGATGAATGTCTCAAAGCCCCCGTCGTGAAACATTTGACCATCATGGAGACCACTCCCGCAAACCCAGGCGCAGATAATGAGGGAAATTTGAACCGTATAATCATTCCCTTCTGTCTTAACAACTTGGCCTGTGTGGATGGAATCTTTTGTCCTTAGTCAGGGTGAAGGATGAAGGGACTGCAGCCTTGTCCCTTTTCGACTCATTGTTTCCTGCGTTCTGCGCATGACTTCATTGGATGCCTCTCAGCATGAGGGGTCTTGGTTGTGGTTAGTTATGTAAAGGGAGCGATTAGATTCTTATGCCGGCGCAAATACGCCGTACGTTGGGCGGTAATCAGCGGTTTGCCGGTGCGGTGTGACCCGAGACGTTTGGCAATAAGGCGACCTGTTCAAACAATGAAGCACCAAATTGACTTAACCGCTATCCAATCAACAATTGCGTCAGACATCACTTAAGGAAGCTTAGCTTCGAAAGTCCCCGCTATGTAGAATAGCACGGCCGAGGGGCTTCGATGCAGGGAGTCTCCAGTGGAGAGCAAGGGAATCCACAATCTCTGTGGTGCATTTGGACACATTCTTGTCTTTGACAGACAGATGCAGAAAAAACAAATGTGCTGCCCTCTGTTGCTGTGTTTCTGCTGGCAGGGCGCCTTTGTTTTCCTCTAGCAGGAGCTTGGGATGGGAACACATTATGTAATCCGTGGCGTGTGCTTAGGGTAGGAGAGCGACGGAGATGGGGTGTGACTTGTAACACACACAATGACATAATCCACTGACCTCTTGCACCAGCCGCTCATATCCTCCTCACCGCGTATTCCCGGCATGGAATGACTGACTTTGGCAACGACGGAAGAACATCCTTTTTTTTTTTTTTGGTCTTCCAAAAACATTTGCGGTGGTTTAAAATGAAATTGCTGCAATTGGTCCTCTGGGACTTGTCTTGAATCATGATGTCATCTTTCAAGCAGAAAAGCCATGATGGATTTATGTTTCCATTCAGTTTCACGGTCATGGGAGGAAATCTCCGACTTTTAATATATGAATAAAAAGCGTAGTCTTTGGTAAAATCCGGATGATCTGAAGTGTGCTTTTTTCCTCCTCCCCCCTTGCATAGAATCACCAATTAATATTTTGTATGAGCAGCTTTCCCATTACCTCATCTGAACCCTTTTATGCACTCTGTAACCCAATAGCTTGATTAGCTGTCCACTGTAGTGACCAATGTTCCTGAAAGAGTTAAAAAAAATCTCTCCATTAGTTTTGCAACATTAGCCCCCTAACACTAGTGGTATGCAAAACAGTCACTCTATTATATTTTCAAACTTTGCATTATATCACAGCAATTTTTGGCAGTACATTTTTAAAAGGGAAGTCAACTCAAAAAAAATCAAAATAACATGTTCTGGGTGCAAAACACAACTGTCTGTTTAATATTGAATTTGTGCAATAGGAATGTGTTTTTTTAATCTAAAAAAATCCGAATTACAGCAGTAAAACTGATTGATGAACTTGGACTGATTATCCTTGTGTTGAATCATCTTACAGACCAAACTAGAAACTGTATCATAATCCTTCGTGCACTACTTGGAAACCTAAGTCTTTTTATAGGTGGTACAAAAAAAGGGAAAATAGACAAAAAATGCTTTCACACTCGCATTCACACCTTGAGGCATTTGAGCGTTTTCTCCCCCAATTAAACTGGCATGCATGTGTTTGGGTGTGGGAGGAAGCTGTCGAAGCAGGGGAAAAACGGACTAAGCACATTTTATCGGAACACGTTTCTAAATTCGAACCTGACAGGCTTTTAGTCGCCCGCCTTCTGTCTTCCTGTGAGAAAGAAGCGCACACACCGGTTCACCAGAAAAATCCTCTGACAAGTTCTGGCGCATTCTTGTTCGCGCTTCGTCCAGCATCTGGAGTCGCGGCGTGCCGTTTTTAAGATCGTGTTTGAAATCCTAACCAGTAGCTGAAGCCTATCTGGTTTTTTTTCAACGTTTGGCTATACGGGGGTATTATGCAAGGGCGCTGCCTCAATGATGACCGTAGTTTCCATCATGGAATGGTGCACTTACTCGGGAATGGAAGAATATCTGTTTTTCATTTAACAGACATCATCCCGCATGGGCTGTGTGGGAGCAATCCCCAGTAAGCATTGCTTGCACGCTGCCATCCTTTCACAGTTGCACACGTACGCGCTGAAAATGCACCTTTTCTTGCATTGCAGATAAAATCGAGGAGGCTCAGAAAGAGCTGAAAGAACCCACGGGCTCACGGAAAAGTAAGAGTCATTTCTTTTTTTAAGTTGTTATGTCAAGGACAAATAAGTTTTCAACAAGTGACCGTTTGACTAGCCTCACAATCGTTTAAAATGTAGTTTTCGAGAGTGCCAAACAAATGTAAAAGTATAAAGTCAGACAATGTATTCCAAGTCGCTTGCAGGTCATGAGAGCCTTGATGGACTTATCAGTCTTAATGAGGGTGGGAACAGCTTGTCTGGAGAAGCTAAGTGGACAAGATATAAATAACTACTTGTATTCTTGTTCATGTGTGCCAGTCAAACGGTGACAACACTTTTTACAATTGAAAACCCGATTACAGCCAATGTTGAGCATTGAGTGTATAATTAAATCAACATTTATTTTGACTTTTATTTGGGCTTTTTTTTCCAATTATATAATACTGTATGCTTTTTCTGGAGAATGGGTTAGAAGGGATAGGGTGTTCCCCCTTCTAATTATGCCAAATACCCAGGAGGAACAAAATAAATTTGAAATGCGGGAAACTGTGACAGGTCACGATGAGATTTATGTAACATGCCGAGTCACTCTTTCAAAGGCGACAAAATGATGATTGAGAGTCCAGCGTGCCGATTTGCACCAATGTGACTTTTGGAATTATTTGCACACAAAAGCTCCATGCTGGAATAAAAAGAATTGGAGTTAAAAAAAATATCAATCCGCACAGGAATTATGTTTGTTCTTGACATTAAGTGACAGTTTAAAAGACTGCTACAAGCTTTTGGAGATTGTGACATTTTTTTGTATTGGAATGTAAAACGTATGATAATTTTCCCATTTAGTTTTACATCAGCTGCACAATTAATAGCTAATTTAAAAAGGCAGCTCCCATTATACGATGCTGGCTGTTAGCTTCCGAATGGTAATTATGCTAACTGTACAATCAGCTGCCTCTCTAAAACACCCTGGAGTGCACTTAACCAACACATGAATGGACAAATTAACTTGTTCTATGCAAATCTATTTGTTATTACAATTACCAGTACACGCTATTTCGTTTAGGAGAAAATGCATATGTGTCTGTCAAGTGAAAACACTAATGGTGTTAATTAAAAAGAATGGACTCAATGGAGAAAAATGCTAAGACAAACAAGCCACTTAACACAGCAGTCCGCGTTGAGAAACAAAGGTAAAGTTGCTGTGTTAAGTAAAGTGATATATGCACCCAAGTGGCCATGTTACACATCGATGAATTTACTTTCATGTCTTCATAAACACAATGTTTTGATAAACTGAAGTAAAACGGTTTACCCATCGGAACAATTCATATCTTGTGTTGTACCTAATTCAGGAATGTTCTCAAATGGCTCAGCAAACAAAAATAGATATTGAATACTTTTTGTCTCACGGTTTCTTCCCCGGTTTGTCCCCAGGCATATCTGAAAGCAATCGACAGATCGAAGATAACATCAAAGGTTTGAAGAGGAAAAAAGTTGTGGCAGAGAACAAGCAAAAGAAAATTCCTAAATCCCCGGTGAAGAATGCACCGCAGCTAAAAACTCCCGAAACTGTCGAAGGAGGAACCCCCGAGGAGAACAGACCTGGCTCCCCTGCTTCCAGCAGTCCCTCCCATCATCCCTCAACAACGTTGAGCGAGAAAGGAGAATCTCAAGATGCTCAACCTGTTGAACCATCCCCTGACAAAGGGGATACTGCTACTGACCGTGAAGGGCTAACGCAAGAGGACGCCAAGTCAACGCTGCAGTCTCATAAACCAAACACTGATGGTGATGGTTCTCTAAAAGCGGCTCCACCCAAGGACGGTAATACCCAAGTTTGCAGCTTTGATAAGACTCCTTACCACACCAGTGCCCCGCTCGATGTCCTACTGAAGGCGATGGAGCCCGACATGCTTACACTTAATGACAGGAAACAGACCTTCCAAGTCACAGCCACTGCTGAACCGACTTCTCACCTTCAATCTCAAGCCACGAGTGAATTATCCAGTATGCCGTCTGTTAATATCGGTCTTCGTACTCACTCGTCTCCCTTGCAGACTTATTATATCGACAAACAGGGTAATTTCATTGGCATTGCAGCACCGTTGCAGGAAGGTGTATCAACACATGGTGACACTTTGCAGCAGTTATCTTTTGCTAATCAACATTTTATTCCCGTTGTATCTAATCCGGAAAATGGCAGCCTTCACATGAGTTTTAATACTGGACTGTCTACGATTACGCATGCGCCGGCTCCCTCGGGCTCAAATGCTTTGCCAAAAAGCCAACCCCCAATTGTGCATACCTGCCAGTCGCTCTCAGCAAGTGTCCCCAGCACCATTCAAGTCCCAGTGACACCCGGAAACAACCATGTTCAGATAACAACTTTAATGAACTTTGGGTCGGAACAGATTTCCAAGGACCAAAAGCCGAAGAAGCCGGGAAAATATGTTTGTGAATACTGCAACCGGGCGTGTGCAAAACCTAGTGTGCTGCTCAAACATATCAGGTCTCACACCGGAGAAAGACCATACCCCTGCGTAACTTGCGGTTTTTCCTTCAAAACCAAGAGCAACTTGTACAAGCACAAAAAATCACACGCTCATGCAATCAAACTCGGACTCATTGCGCGCTCCGAATCGGGAGGGGCACTGCACTCACACGATTCTGACAAAGCCCTCGGAACACATTCAGAGGTAGATGAGAGCGGAGACAGTGACGACGATGGAAGCATCGTCGATCTGGATCCGGAATCATCGCAAAGTAGTGCAGTGGCCTTGTCAGAAAACAGCCTCCAAAGCACTGGTACAAACCTAACTAGCTACGGAGAAATGGACTCAATGGCTGCATTCGACTCCATGAAACCGGCTCTCAACCAAAGAGGTCATGAGCCCAAAGTGACAGCTGTGCTGCCAAAAGTTGTTGTCTATCCAGTTAACGTTTCACCTCTGCGGGCAGATAGCCCTCGAGTTACCGGCGCCGCACCTGAACAAGCTGCTTCACAACGGCAGCGAGAGTTTCCAAATGTTAATCTGAGATCAAACATCACACCCCTGTCGTCTCTGAAAGAGGTAGTTAGTACAAGTGCCTCACTAGATACTGTGAGCGAAGATGAAGACCAACAGTGCAAGTCACCACTCTTAAGTGGCCATGCTCAGCTCCAGAGGCAACAAGCGACAGACTTTTCTCAGCAGCAACAAGCCAAGTGTCTCCTTAGTCCTCGTAGTTTGGGAAGTACAGATTCTGGTTACTTCTCTCGTTCCGAAAGTGCTGACCAGGCAATGAGTCCGCCGAGTCCATTTGTAAAGATAACACCACCAGCTGAAATGGATGTCTCCAAAAAGGATAGCTCTCATCTTCCTCCTGTTGTTTCCACGGTAATGCACGTCGCGGTGGAGCATTTGTCACAAGCAAAAGTGGGACAGATGCGTCCCCCTTTAGAAACAAAAGCCCTTTCTCTTGAGGAAAGAATTTCAAAGCTGATATCCGACAATGAGGCGGTGGTGGACAACAAGCAACTGGACAGCGTTAAACCAAGGCGTACATCTCTGTCAAGGAGAGGTAGCATTGACTCCCCAAAATCCTATATATTTAAAGATTCCTTTCAGTTTGACCTGAAACCAATTGGAAGGCGGTCAAGTTCAAGTTCCGACATCCCCAAGTCTCCGTTCACTCCCACAGACAAATCAAAGCCAGTTTTCCTTCTCTCTGTACCTTCTCAATACTCAATGGATTGTTTGCCGATCACAAGGAGCAACTCGATGCCTTCTACACAAGGGCATTCTGCTCTTCCACTCAATATTGCCCACCTGCCCTACCCTTTGCGGATTTCTCATTCATTTGATGAGAAAAGTTCGATCAACGATGATGTATTTTCGTCTGCACCGTCAACCCCCAATCAGGCAATACATTCTCGGACATTGGTCAGACAAGCTGCAGTGGAGGATTTTTCTACCAGTGAGGGGCAGAGACTGACTACCGTTCGCTCGATGGATGACGGATATCACGGTACAAATAATAGCATGGAACTTATGCAGCGAAGTCGATCTTTTGAGCACAGTCAGGATAGACAAAGAAAACTTCAGCAAAATAAAGGCACGATGTACGAGTGTGAAACTTGTCGTAACCGCTACAGAAAGTTAGAAAATTTTGAAACACACAAGAAATTTTACTGCTCAGAACTTCATGGGCCAAAAAACAAGCCCCTCGTCGTGAAAGAAACAGATCAAGATGTCTTTCATGTCAACATGCAAACCAATATAGTTTCAAGGTCAATTGGCGGCCCGGGATTAGTTGAACAGCAAACATCATTTAGAAAGAGAAGGAAAATGAAAAGCGTAGGCGATGAGGATGATCAATCGCCAACCGACACAAATCCCCCTTGCTCGGTTAGTTTTGATTCCTGTCAGTTATTGAAAAATTTTGGAAATCCAAATTTTCCCAGCATACCATCGTGGTTGACATCCAACCCAAAACCAGCCAACCCAAACTTCCTCAAATTCAACTCGTCGCACGCAGTTCATGTGCTTCAGATTCAAGACTGTCCCCAATCCGAGAGACTCAGATCAGCATTTCTGCGAAAGCAGAAATGCAGAGACAAAGCAGCGGTACTTCTGTCATTCGACATACCAACTCTCTTAGCAGGCCAAGTTCATTTGAGACTGAATCGACAGATAGGGCTTCACCCCTGGACAGTCGAGAAAAAGACCCCCTGAACGCCAAAGCAGATGTAACATCAGCTGACACATCCCATCAAAAGTTATCGGACAAAACTATCGAAGCTGATTCCAGTCATCAAAAAATGGATGAATGCTCTGATCGTACATTGGCAGTCGCAGGAGAAACCTCTGCTCCGGCCCAGCAGTGTCGTCTAGTTCGTCAAAACAACATCCAGGTCCCTGAAATATTGGTCACCGAAGAGCCTGATAGAGAACACGAAACGCAGCCCTCCGAGCAGGCGGAAAAGCCCGTAGATCAATTTAGCTGGCCACAAAGAAGTGAGAGTTTGTCAAAACTGCCAGCAGAGAAACTCCCACCCAAAAAGAAACGCATTCGTCTTGCTCAAATGGACCACACGTCAGGTGACTCCAGCTTGGAGTCGAGCCTCTCGCGAAGCCTGAGCAGAGACAGCACTCTCTCGCACTGTTCCAGCATTTCAACATCTTTTGACAGAGAAGAACCGTCAAGGTCAGAAAGTCCTTCAAGAGCCGACTGCATCAGCAGAATTTCTGAGCCACAAGGTCAGTCAAAAGTCTTCAGCACGCTCAGTGTACCGGCAGCGATGAGGCGTGCAGCATCTGAACAGATCACTTGTACCCAACCCTCGGTAGAAATTTCATCTGACTACCGCAGCAAGTCTTTTGACTGTGGCAATGTCTCTCCCAGAAGAGGTCAATCACCCATCTGTCATTCTAAAAGTGGACCAATCACCAAGGGTGTTCAGGTCCCACTTATTGAAAGGAGGAGGGGGCCGTTAGTTCGCCAAATGTCTCTAAAGATATGCCCAGATAATCAGCAGTCTGTTCGGAAAGCTGTCATAAATCTTGACAAAGCTCCAACAACAAATGTAAACTGTGTAAACCCAAATACAGCCCAAATTCAAATTGCCAACAGATTGAATGTGGCCCACCCTTTCAGAGAACCACCCCTGCAAAGGAACGAACAAATGGTCCAAAGTATACATCTGGGGAGCACCATACAACAGCCTGTGCATGGCCTTCCACACCCTTGGCATCAAACATCCCGAGTTCAAGTTTGCCAAAAGGCACACAAACCCGTGACCCAGATTTTAGTCGGAAGTGAGAACACCCTCAACAAACCAGCTGATTTGGAAGACAATAAATGCCTTGTGCCCAAATACCAGCTGCAATGTCCCACACAAAGGCCATGTCAAACATTTTCATTTACTGGCACGCAGGAACCACAGCTAAATTTACCAGTTTTAAAAATGCCTGCTGCCCATTCCATTTTGAGTGTTTCCCAATCATCAGACTTACTCCAGAACATCTGTACGAACCACCCATGTCCTTATTCAGGCGCTGAGACAAAGACTGATGTTTTGACTGTTGAACAGCAAAGAGACTCAAGCCCTCAGATGCAGTCGGGCGGTGTCCCATTGCCACAGATCCTCATAACCCACGAGCAGATGCACACCGCTCCAACGGTCTCAAACAAAAGTACCCTTCCGCCCGCTCATGTCACAGATCCTGAAACTCATGCTTCACCAAAGGATTGGACTAAAATTGTTAGCCTTCCCAATAAAACAGCCGAAAGGCCGTCATCTCTGGGTTCTTTGCACTGCACTCAGAAACTTGGGTCAGTAACTCTTTGCCCACAACAAGAGCCCATTGCGTCAAGTAAAAGAATGCTGTCACCAGCCAACAGTCTGGATATCTACATGGAAAAGCATCAGAAACGTGCCAAGGATGAAAACGGCGTGGCCTGCCTGACCGACGGCAGGTCGGTCAATTATTTGAATTCCACTTTGTCGGAAGTGACCAGACAGCGGAAAGTAATGCTGGTTAGGCAGGTGTGCACAACAGAACCTGCCGACAGTCCGATTGAGACAGAGGCCCCTCCTTTGCCTCATGTTAAAACAGATTCAGAGAAGGATCTTGATGATGTGAAGCCAATGTCACCTGACAGTACCGGCTTTGACAAAGCAGCAAGCACGCTTATTGCTGAAGATCCTCGCCCTGTCCTAAACACTACTGTACCTGATCACACCCTCAAGACGCAAGAGAAAATGGAAGAACTTCGGTGGAATCCCATAAAATCCCCCATTAGACCATCAAGTTTCCATGGCGGTCAAGTGAAACTGACCACATCTGTTTCCGTGGTTAACACAAAGGACAGTCATCGCCTGTCATTCCCTAGCCTGAAGACGACCACCACCTTCACCTGGTGCTTCCTAATGAGAAGAAAACAACTTCACACTCTCCAAACTGACCTGAAAACGTCGGCATATGCTGCTTGGACCGTCAACCCAAACAATCCCAACGCACTGAGCTTGCCCACCAAGGTGGTCATGTCTCTCCTCGATTCCAAACAGAGTGAGAAGAAAATCCACTACACCTCTGCGATAAAAACATCTGGAAAATCGGATATCTTGTCTTACTCTGGCAAGCTCAAAGATGTCATGCCACTGGTAAGAACACAATTTAAATCAAACCTCTTTTTGTTGGATGGTTTCCGAATTCATTGTCTTATTGGAACACGTGAATATATAAAACGCATAAAACAAAGACATGATGTTATAGGTGCCGGTTACTCAGAAGACCAGATCCGTGGAAGCCAGAACGAAAGCGCAAACAGAAAGTCATTCCAGCAATGAGTCAGACAAGGAGACGGCATCAAAAACAGAACCAAGACGGATCAAAATCTTTGACGGCGGGTATGGTTTCCAAGTGTTATTTAAGTCCGGCATGGTTCTTTGTCTCTTATCTCAGGTTCCCTCATGTGTTGCAACCCCACAGATACAAATCTAATGAAGACTATGTTTACGTACGTGGGCGAGGGCGCGGTAAATACATCTGTGAGGAGTGCGGGATCCGCTGTAAGAAGCCCAGCATGTTACGCAAACATATTCGCACCCACTCTGACGTTCGGCCGTACCACTGCACCCACTGCAACTTCTCCTTCAAGACCAAAGGTGAGACCTATCGGTGTTGTGCGGTAATGTATTTTAAGGCACAGAAGTTTTACATTGAAACGACTTATACAAATATACAATGTACATATATACAAAAATAAAATGACTCCACATTAGCATAAATACAATTGAAAGTTGACTTTGCTGTTGTTCTAGTCCTCTAATTGGTATTAAAAAACAAAATTCCAGCATTGCTTGAATGAATCAAGCGTGATTCTCTTTCGTTATCAAACCGCCGACATCCCACGCAACGCTGCGGAATAGGAATTTGTCAGAACAGCCCACGTCCATTTAAAAATGTCTTTATCGGTTACTCATCCTTAAGTGCGGCTCGCCCGGGGACTGTTGCCTTACGTAAGTGTATCTTGCGATACTGTTCGAACGCTACCCACCCAAAACACCTTTTCTGCTCCCTGTAGGAAATCTTACTAAGCATATGAAGTCCAAGGCACACAGTAAGAAATGCATGGAGATGGGTGTGTCCAATGGACTCCTCGACGATCAAGATGCAGAGGATTCAGGTACGATTCTGAACTTCAAATGTGCATTTCAAATTTCAATGTTGTGCATATTTCACTGGTTTAATTATTTCACGTGATAAAGATGTAAAAAAAAAACTCGGAACTGGACGTCTGTTGCTATGTCATGGGCTTTGCTGTGGTCTAATTAGACATTCGAAATGCAGCTTCATCCTCTCTTAACTCCAAGTGCGTGTGGGCGGCTAGCACAACATTTACAAAGAGGAAATTGCTGCATCTAATTTTAGAAAAGAAAAAAAGGGAGACAAGCTGCCTGAAAGCATTTGATGGTCCCAGTCTCTAAGAGCATATTTGTTTTTCCACCTCTGCAAGTGCTGGAGCTGAGAAGTGCACGTCAGTCTGAAGGGAAAACTCCCCTACATCTGCAGGCACAAGAGATCACTGACTTATTCTCTGACGAGCGCATTTCACTATCACAAAACCATTCTCGTCCCCGATTCAATACAAGAAACGTATGTTTGTATCTTCAGGAGACCGCAGTCAAGTGAGCAGCGCTGACCGCCCAGACTCAGATGGCGATGACTCCGACGGCCCTGACGAGGAAGACAACGAGGACAACGATGAGGAAGAGGAGGACAGCCAAGTGGAGTCTGGCCTGTCCACAAACCCTTCCGTGTCCGCTAGTCCGCAGCATAATCCGTCGAAGGACAACGAGGTCCCTCCGAGTGCCCTCCTGGCCCAGATGTCGATCAGCTCCCTGGCCCAGCCGCAAGCTCCCGAACCCCACGTATCAGACTCTGTCCTCATCATGAATCCTTTGTCGCTGAGTAAGCAGTACGCAATCTCTAGCTACTGCCCGAGCTTCGCGCCATTTTGTAGCTCTCTGCCTCCCATCGCCACCACCACAGAGTCGAATTTCTCAGATACGGAGTCGGTGCACATGATGAGCCCCGTATCGCCATGCAGGCAAATGTCCATCGACTACCCTGACTGTGAGGTTCCCCCGAGTCCACCGCTTACAGGGATAGGCTTTCAACAATGCAAGGTGAGGTCCACTATGATTATCCTTCTGGGTGATGTCTGGGTGACACTACTTTCTACCACAAGGTGTGTTGGCGTGATGCCAATAGATATCTCAGCCACGTCACCACACACAAACCCAAACAGCCTTGAGTCATTTCTTTCCATCATAATCCCATTTTCCACAGTTTATCCCCGCAAGGGAACTACAGTGGCCTTAAATTATGCTGCGGTGGTCCATTCCAGACCCTCCTACGATTGGACAAAACTCGGAATGGAGACGATAGGCATTTCAACAGCTGCCAGTTTTAAACACACAGACACATTCAAGCAGCAAATAGCAATGCTTATAGGCATCTTTGTAGGAACCAAGTCTATAAAATGTGTTTTAATAAATGAAAAATTGCAATTATAGCAAGGGCGATAATGTAGCAGGTATTCATTGGCATGGACTTATATTCTCTTTTTGGTTTTACAATAGGAACCGTCATCTGCCACTCATCCTTTGGAAAAAAACGAGTCTGGCATACCAGTTGATCGAAGCACACAGACGTCGTCACAAAGTCCGACGCGGGCTCCCCTGCAAGTTCTCTCTCAAGCCCCAATACTGGAGACACAGACCCACTTGTTCAGTCATCTGCCTCTGCACTCCCAGCAACCTTTTCGTTCGCCTTATAGTATGGTTCCTGTTGGCGGCATCCAACTGGTGCCGGCCGGACTTGCTGCTTATTCCACCTTTGTGCCAATTCAGGCTGGCCCCGTTCAGCTCACCATCCCGGCTGTGAGTGTTATCCACAGAAACACCAGCCCGTCGACGGCGCCCAACTCTTCGCCCAACCCGGACAGCGTTCAGACCCAGCCGCTTGTGATCCAAGAACCAATCAGCAATGTGGTGCCCTGCTTCCCGATACGTCAAGTGACCGACTTGCCGGGTCAGACTTTGCAGCCGACACTCAGCCTAATGGGCCTGGCCAACACGGGGATAGCGTCCAGCCAAATGCTTCCCCAGCAAAGTGTCGCCCTGCAGGTTCTGGCTGCGAGCCCCACCTCCCAAAGCAGCACCACCACCCCGGCACACGTGCCCGGCCTCCAGATAGTGAACATTGCCCTGCCTGCCATCATTCCGGCTGTCAGCCCACTACCATGCCGTAGTCCCCTACCGTGGTCGTCCGACAGGCAAGGGAGCTCAGACGCGATGGGGGCACAGTCATTGCAAACACAAAGTCCCTCAGCTTGCACGGTCACTCCCCGGCCAGTCGGACCTTCGCCAGAACTGAATTCAGGCAGCAAGCCGCCCATCGTTGCAGAGCTAATGCAGACTTTGGACAAGGTGCGAAGTGAGAAATACTCACAGCAGCATGCAGCCCCACAAAGTCCGGCACATAGTGTGGCATCCACGAAAAAAGGTAGTGACGATGCATCGAAGAAAGCGGCAGCCAGCTGGAAGACGGTCATTGATGACTTCAATGAGGTCTCCAGTGATGATGAAGACAGATTGGTCATTGCCACCTGAAAGGCTCTCCCGTTGTTGATTTTGTATGTCATTGTAGTCACTTTAAAACTGAGAACACTTCTTCGGGGGTTTGTTTCTGTACAAATCGCCTTTCAAAGCACAGATGCTGACACTCACATTGTACGTGCAATCATATGGCAATTGTAATGACGACCAATCATGTTATTTTCTATTTTGGTCAGCTCCAGACAATGTTTTTGTACATGCTGTATAGATAATTGTGCCTTTATCGAGTTTCTTGTTTTGGAACCTGTACATAATTTAAAGTCAATTAAGTAGTTGCTTGTGTTAATGAACGCACACATGCACACGCATGCATATTAAGTTCGAGACGGCATCTCAAATGGAGGATATCAGCTTTTTTTAACCATCTTTCATTTGTAAATTTATTGAATTATAATTGTCCTATCGGTATATGTACATTTCTATGAATTATGGGCAATGCTTATCTGTACAAATGTTGTGTTCAACTATTTATTATAATCCATTTAGTGCCCATTCTGACGTTTTGTCCATTGGTTATGTGCATTACGGTAGCTTTACTTTGATGTATCAATATTCTGAACTGTATGAGTAAAAAAATGTTTCTGAACGGTCAAGTGGAATCCTGTTGGTTAAATTGAAAAGTCTTATTGTGGTAGAATCTTTTCTTGGTTCACGATTCGCTCTTGCCCAAAGTCTAGCGAGGATAGGCGGCGATTCACCTGTGCTGCTAATCGTTGTAATTTGAATCCAAAATTAAGAAATAAACCTCCTAACTATACATGGGCATTAAAAATAACACCTGACTATTTATGGTCACTGAATGCATTTCTCATACTGACCGGGAGATGGAGACAAAATGGTATCTAAAGACAATGTGTTGTATAACGATAGTCGGGCAGCATATATAACTGCATGTGATTTACTTTCATTTTTTCTGAAATGAAATTAAAGGGGCAATTTCAGTTGTAAACTAAAGCAGTCACCACGACAGGTGACCGTGTGCCACGACGACGTAAAGCGTCGTCGTGAACAAGAAAATTGCCTTGAATTGGCGGACAGACCCGCATTTCAATTGGAGACTGGTGTGCGCGAGAAAATAATAGTTATTAGTTATTCAGAGAAAAAAAAAAAACATTGTTTCATCTTCATCTTGGCCCTCAATTAAAGTTAAAGCAATTATGACAAGCAGCAAAATTAGCCCAGGAAAACAGTGACTACCTAATGGTATTTCCCTGATTTACCACTCCTGTAATATTCATTGCAATTTATACAATACTGTACAACCTCCAGGTCCTCTCAGCCTCCCATTAAAATGCACTTAATTTAGACTGTCCATTTGTTAATCCTGTGAATGGCACTCGGCGGAATATTAAATTGGTTTGATTTGACTACCGGGGCTGTAGTCGTCGTGGAGGACTCTCAGAGGACCAGGAGCAGACGTGGCAAACGGGATTGAATGAGGGAAAAAACATCCTTGTGTCAAGCATCTTTGCAGTGGCAAGCGCATGTTGCAGCCCATTCACGAAGTGACTCATCCATCTATTCGAGCAAAGCCTCTCTTCACACCACCACCACCTCCGATTGTTTTCAGCGCAGCAAAAGTGAACAGAGACATCTAGAGGTCAATACGTGGTTGTGCTCAAGCCTCAAGTTGTACTGTATTTTGAGAGGCTGATGTCCAACTACACATCAACTGCCGACAGTAACGCTCACATCCATTGACAACCCAAAGTCTCTGATTTATTTCATAAAATACTCTCAATTTATTACAAACAGTCTTAGCATGCCTCTTGGCTGAACTGGTTCCAGTACATTTCAGCAACTACAGTAAAGTCTCGTTATATCGATATCGGATATATCGATATTCCCGGTTATATCGATACTATTTCTATGCACGCACGGAGAAAATTACATGCAAACAGGGTTGGATATATCGATAGTCCCGGTTATATCGATATTTTTTCGGACTCCCATGAATATCGATATAACGAGACTTTACTGTATCTGCGACTGTCAGTTTCATCGAACAAAAATAGAATAGGCCTCATTGTTCCAATACTTTTGTATGACAGAGCAGCTCCACCTGCCATGTGCCATAAATTGTTCCACCACCCAATGGAAAGTGAGTGGCGACTTCTGATTAGGGGGTCCCAAATCTTCACCCTGTCAAGATACTTAACACAGAGCTCTCCCACTTTGAGAGTATGCAGATGAATAGCACACAGCGAGGTCAATTTTCCACCCGAACCACCTACGCTTAAGTATTTTTTTCCACGTAAAGGTCATTACCCATCCCTTCTATTTCTGCTTTCTCCACAATTGCCGGTGATGTCATTCGTTTGATTTGCAGCGACTCTGATGAGTCAACAGCCCGTCACAGAAGTGGTTACCATAACTATATTTGTATGCAAGACACTCACGTAACATTCTCATTTAGGGGCGGGGTAGGGGATACACTGGAGGAAAAAAAAATATTTACAGTAAAGTCTCGTTATATCGATATCGGATATACCGGTCATATCGATACTATTTCTATGCACGCACGGAGAAAATTACATGCAAACAGGGTCGGATATATCGATAGTCCCGGTTATATCGATATTTTTCAGACTCCCTTGAATATCGATATAACGAGACTTTACTGTATTTGGTTTAATTGACTCAATTTGAATGCGTCAAGGGATCCAGTTACTGGAGGCGTTTTACTGCCACCTTGTGGCAATTGAATGCAAGTGGCGTATGGAGGTGTAACGCAGGAATGTCAAGTCGCAGTCATCCCCCCCCCCCCCCACCCTCCCACCCTCACCTTCTTTATCAGCTCACAGACAACATTTGTCTGGGTTGAAGCCAGAGGACACAACTGTACGGAGGAAGGAGGAGGGGGAAGAAGAGGAGGGAGGCATAAAGACGAGGTACATATAAAGCCGAGAGTGAACATGTGTGGCCACATTCAGGCGCAACAACACAAACTGTTGTGCTCACCTCTCAGGGGGAGGCTCACTGACACTTTGATGCAAAGGACGGGCACTTGTTAATATTTGTTTCAAAACTTTTCAGACTCTTGGATTATTCCTCAATTTTTAACGTATTTCAACTATAGGAATGGATATTTACATTTTACTTTCCGTGTTATCTGTTATGCACTCCTGGATTTTAAACACAGGTAAGGAAAACACCCTGACGTCACATTTTATTTGAAATTCCAGCTAGATTGCGATATGGTTGTGTTGAAATGTTTTTTTTGTCATTTCAGCATTCTCTGCGCCCGCTGAAGCGTTACCCACCGTCACCCAAACGCGCCATGTGCGCAAGAAGCGCTGCTCGTGCGCTACTTTCTTGGATAAGGAATGCGTTTATTTCTGCCATTTGGACATCATATGGGTCAACACTCCTGAGTAAGTGTTGAAGTGTTGAGTATCTGAAGCAAAAAGAGACAATTGAAATGTTTAGGATTGACTATAATCATAATAAGAGGAGATTTGTGGGGGAAAATATTCTGAATTTAGTTTCTATGATTTTGCTATTGGAATATAAACTAGTTCAGTAAAAATGAACATTTTAGTTTTATTTCGAAATTCCAACTTGTACAAGTCTTGCCACTTTGAGCGTTTGATTTCAAAATGTCAAGAATAGTAATATATGTCAATGCTGATTCTCAGTCATCCAAGTCATGGTTATCCAATCGTTTAATTGAGGCAACCAGAATTTTGCCTGTTGAATATGATTCACCTTTTAATCCTGATGACTTCTTTGGTTCTAAATCTGAAAACATATTTTGGGATCTAAGGTGAAATTTCTTCCACAAAACTCAATTTTAATATTCCCATACAAGAAGCTGTTGACAACACGATCCAAATTTCGATACAATAAGAACACAGTGAGTGAGGACAATGACTGCTCTGTGTCTTATCGCTTGATCAACACTTTCTGTTCTCCTTCTAGGCGCGTAGTCTCTTACGGTTTGGGCAATGCCCCCAGGAAGAGACGTTCGGTCCAGGTCCCCCCGGCGAGCGAGAGCATTCGCCCCAGGTGCCAGTGCCTTGATCAGAGAGACCTCACCTGCGGTCACTTTTGCCAGAGGCCGGACAACACCAACCTCAGGTGGGTCACATGGGTTTGATATCACACAGATCCAGTATCTTCAATGTGTATTTACAACCCTGTCGAGAATGGCTTATTTACGCTAAGTATGTGTGAAATTCGTGGTGGGAAAAAAATGCATGTCGTGGCGTGTTTGAGCGCATGGTTGCTCAAATGCACTTAAATAGGGGATCTTATTTTAAGTCATTATGTCTTCCAGGGATGAGACATCAGCAAAGAAAGAGATCCGCGCTGCTGAGAGCGCTGAGCTGGCGATTAACAGCAGCATGAGAAGGTGAGCACGAGGGAGGAAAAATAAAAGCCCGTTACATAATGTACTGATGTAAACAACTCTATGGCCAATCGCATATATCATAAGTTGTATCATTATCCACGGAGGTTGAAAAAAGACAAATATGTAATATAAAGTACGTACTGCTGAAAAATTGACTTCAGTTAGTAAATTCATCCCTTATTACAACCCCAACATTATTCATAAGAGAGATTAACTTTAGGAAATAGCCTATAAGCATAATTTCATAAAAACAAAATTGCATCTGACTCAGTTGGTGCCAGCCATTGGCAAGCTTTGATGAGCGAGCCAAATGCAACTTGATTCAAGTTTGGAAAATCTCAGGGTCGATGTCAGGTACAAACAATCCGCCATTAAACAGAAGATGGTTATATATATATATATATATATATATATATATATTTTTTTTTGGGGGGGGCAGTTAAAGTAGCTGAAGAAACAAATATATTGACATTTTCAATTTTCAGTGAGCAGATTGTTCCTCATTTTGTGACAGATCATTGAAAACTACTGCGGCAATTATGCTTTGAGGTTTAATAAACACAATGACTGTTTCGTGTCTGATTTGCCACTTCTTGCTTTCAAACGTCCGCTTACGATGAGGTAATGATTCCTCCATTTACCCGTTGTATTTTTTTGATATTTGGTACTTTAGGAAGTGCGTGACTAACAGCTCAGATATCCCCCCCCTCCGTCGAAATAACAATTCCCAGAACTTGAAAGAAGACTACATGTCTCAAAAGCCTAATTGCCTGTCTCTGTCTTTGTTTGCAGGATGAACATTCAAAGAAGGGCGACGCCTCTTTGGCTCAGAGCCGCGGTGAAAACGCAGTTGCTTCTGAAGAAGTGGACGCGGAACCACTGGGCGAGAACGAGGGAGGCTGAGCGGACAACCGTCTAAAGATGACCTGTTCTACTTTCAAGCCAAAAGAGGAAGCCGAAAAGCTGTCATGACTTTTAGAGCAGCTCGGAGTACCTCAGGGATGGGACGTGGAGCCCCTTTCCAAGGCCAACGACCACCTTAATGTTGGCGATGTGAGCGCCTGCACATCTTGATTGCATTCCAAGCATAACAGGGAACAAGAGACAAGGAGCTGAGATTGCAAAAGATAAGCTGAAGACAACTTTTTTTTTAAGTCAAACTACATCATCACCTGTATGCACTCCATAAAGAACTAGAACATTTCAATATTTTTTTCTCAACATCAGACACCCATTGCCATCTAAAGTATGGATTATTATTGGACGCCATTTTGGCTGAACCACTTACTGTCTATATCAAGACCCAACAGTGAAAAAAAAAGTTTTTGTTGAATTTACTGAATTGTATTATGTGGTTGCACGAAAAATCCGGATCCAAATATGTTTTTTTTAAGTAGACTATACATCTACTGAAAAAAAGCATCCACATCCAGATGAATTCATTTTGTGTATCCACTTGACAAAATAAAAGTAAATAAATTCAACAAAAACATTTTTTGCCACTGTATCCAGTTATGCAGTTCTCCAGCTCATGGGAATTATCATATAATGGTTCTCCCTGAAAAAGAAAAGTATTTTGTTCCTCAATGTGTTAAGTCTTATATGTTGTCATATTTATTAGCATTATTTTTACTTTACTCGATAACCAAATTGGTGATACGACAGGTGTGTCATTTCTATGAAATGTTTTAACGTCAGCACGCCAATTTTATGGCAAAATATTTGAATAAATTTGAACGTGTTTATTTAAATGCCTCCGGATAAATTGTGTCCATAATTTGTAAAATCACTTCAAATGACTTCAAATGAGCGTTTTTTACAAAGATTCCACCACGTATAGCTATATTTTATGTTTTAAGACTCGCACAGAATATTTAGGAAGTCTTGTTTTTGAGTTGGTGACAATGCTTGACGTGACGTCACGGAGGGAACGCCCCTGACCGAGAAAGCGACACACAATGCATTTTGGGTACCTTATTTGGTCTGAAAACTTTGTGTTGATCCGTGTTGATGGCGAAATTAAAAGGAAAACACATAAATAATGCGATGGTGAATTGTTGTGTGTTGAACCAAGACTACTATTTGATACTAGTTGACACAAATTCCCAGAAGACAAATCAGCCCATTTCCAACGGAGCTTGGGCGCCATATTGTGCATTTTCTGGGACGCTACATTGGAGTCCTGACGGCTCAAATTGATACGGAAGGACTTCTTTAATCGATTGCAAACATTTATTTATGCTTTCCTCCTATTTCAGACCTATTTGAATGATATTCATAACTGGAAGAGTAACAAGAAATCATCTTCTCCGAATCTGAAGCCATTGTTTTGATTCTAGAGCAAGGCAAGACGTCCTGGCGTGACTGCCCACTTCCGGGTTCAATTTGAAGTAGTTTTTGGACACTTTAACTCATTTTATTGGTGTTTTGCACTTGACTAAAAATATCAGCCTGCGTGTTTTGGGTATTTTAGATGCTATACAACGTTTTTCTGATGTCAGTTACGAAACAAAAAAATTGTGTCGGTTGTCCTTCAAGATGTATATATATATATATATATATATATATATATATATATATATATATATATATATATATATATATATATATATATATATATATATATATATATATATGAATCACGAAAATTTACAACCATTTACATTGTCATTTTCTGCTAGCACCGATAAAATATTGTTAAAAAAATGGACTTCCATTATTTTCTCTCACTACAAATACTTTGCCTGCCGTGACTACGCTTGACTACGTTAAAGGATGGCAGCTGTTGTTGCATCCGTCCTCCAGATTCGCTCGTTTTTACGTGCAGCGCGTTGAATGTCAGACAAGTTGTTGTTGGGTTCACTTCAAAGGGCGGCGCGACTCAATTCGGTCCCATCACTCATTGCGAAATTGTTGGAATTGGCAGCAGACATCAACCCTGGTGCGAATTGATGGAAAACTTTTTCAACTCTTCAGGCCCTCGTGGCAGATGTATTCTCATTAGACTGAGTGCGCCTGGGGCTACTAGCGATAAATACGGTAAATGCTCCCACGTGTGGAGAGGCCAATAACATTTACAGCGCAAATGCCAACGTATCCAGATCAACCCGCTTCTTGTTTGCAAAACAGTCGTCGACATGTCTGACAGCGAAGCAGTCCGGACAAGAAGTTATACAAGAAAAAAATATGTATAAATAAATATTCACTTGATGGGTTGTTGAACCGTGAAACTGCAACACAGTCAATACACGTACTGTAATTAATCATGTTTCTTTTGGATATTTTGCGGCAATCAAATAAACAGGGATGCATCTGGGGAATTAAAAAAGGGTGACAGATGGCCCCTTTATGTCTGAAAAGGGGGGCAAATTTTAAAATGGATGGGGCCCGATTTAACTAGACTGAAGTATACAAAACTGTTTGAAATAAACCAAAATATATTCATTGGAGCATGATATTTCTAAATTGGAAATAAAAGATATTATTTTACTAAAATCAATTTTTCTAATTCATAAACAACTTCAATTCAAGTCATCATTTATTTAGAGATTAAATAAAAATATTTTCAATTTTCTTTAGTTACTACACAATACAAATGATATACAGTAAAGTCTCGTTATATCGATATCGGATATATCGATAGTCCCGGTTATATCGATACTATTTCTAGGCACGCGCGGAGAAAATTACATGCAAACAGGGTCGGATATATCGATAGTCCCGGTTATATCGATATTTTTTCGGACTCCCTTGAATATCGATATAACGAGACTTTACTGTATTACAGTATTACAGACAAGAAAAGATATCAGACTTAGCACAATATTTCTTATATCTACTCCAACAAATTTCTGTGCTTTGAACATTTGCAATGTGCTGTAACAGCTCTGAAATCATTCCCATTATCCACTAAATTTGAATCAATAACAGCAGTCTGCTGCACCGAATTATCCCTACCCTCCGCAGACTTATTCGATTGTTCCTTAAAAACCAAGAATCTTTGTTTGCTGCCTGTTTTTAATGTCTTTTCGAGTTCTACTTGTGTTCAAACGCTCCATATTGAAACCATCCGCCATGTCCGATGTAAATAATGCAATGCACCATGGGTAAATAAATATTCGATTATCTCTTTCGGCAGTTTCCGGCAGTTCGCGGAAAAGCGCAAGCTATCCCCTACCACGACTTTGGAAGGCACCGAAACAAATGCAAGGTGATTATGGCTTGATATCGGCAAGGCAAGATGGCAGACGATGAAAGTTAAAACCCTTGAAGGACAACGAATGGTTTTCAATTGCTGTTTAACTACATTTGTTTCTTTAGATATTTTAACAGAAGTATGCCATAAGTGGCGCAAATCACGTAGCAATATGGCTAATCGTAATAGCATTGAGTTCAAAGTTGCGCCAGTGGCTGTCAAAATGCGTAAATGGCGCGAGCGTGCGGCCCAGATGCATCTCTGAATAAAATGATTGACTTCCAAGATTATCAGGTTGACATTATGATCATTCCATTTCAAACACAATGACATGGCATTTACTTCATGACTCAGTTTTGCCCTAATAAAGCTTTCAGTTCAACGAAAACGCTTGCAGCGCCGCCATCCCTCCTTGCATAATATACTCGCACTCCAAAGAGGTTAACACGCACGCGGGGAGCCGGCCAGTGGCCCGACCGACCTGGCGACACAACACAATGGAAGTCACCCCTCTGAACTATTCCCTTTCAATACAAGTAACTCCCTCTGGGACGCTAGCTTTTGACACAAGTCATTAGTCTATTGAATAGCGTGCGAGCTAGCATAATAGCTCATTACGCGGGGGAGGAATCTCGACCGCTCGGCAGGAATTCTGTAGCTCAGTTACCAACAATAGAAAGGGAACGTCGGGGCGGGGCTGACGGGCCTCGACGTCTGACGCGCGGGACCCGGGCTACCTCAACACACCCAATTTTCCATTCCACACACACACACACACGAGATCGCAAAAAGTGAGCTTTTAGGTGAAATTCCGGGTTGACCTCGAAGGCCCTTGAAGTTGCGGTATGACCTCACGTCTCCAAACGAATGATGAGAGAGCGCACATGCACTTCTGGCCACCCCGCCTGCTCGTGATCCTACGTGCCAACCATGGGTTTCCCTACCTATCAGGCGTGACAGCGTGCAGGAATATCCCCTAGCACGCTCAAACTACAATGCTGACGGACGTGAATGTGCGATGCTTGACATGTCGCGCAGCTTGGCTTTATTTAAAAAAAGCAAAGGGGGGGCTTTCACCTGTTGCTCATCTGAACTGGAAGGGAATGTAGGGAATGCTTGGAATTGTACACTTCATTTCACAAAGGGGTTATTTATTCTATTTTTTTAATCTTCCTGCTCCAAATTGAATTCAGATGCCCAAAATGATAAACAAACATTCTCCACAGAGCTTACATGTGGGGCATTACATAACATTGTTTATACATTTGGACAGGACTTCAAGGTGTTCCATTTATTTTGCCCCCTCGGGATAGAAAAACAGACGCTGCCCAGCTTACGAACGACATACATTCCGAGCGCTCATTCGTAAGGTGAATTTGTTCGCAAGTTGCTTCAGTGCTATATTTTCTATGGGATGTATGTTTAAGTCAAACACTGAACGGCAAAGTATAAAACACAGTCGTCAAATAAATTCACACCTACTGTAGTACGAGGACGTATAGCTGGCACATCATGACTGAATTATGTGCCAGCAGCCATTACTTTTTGTTATGCATCGTGTCCTCCAGGAGCGTCAACTGGGAAGAGGGGTTTCCTCCCTGCCCACATAACTCTACGCAGCCAATCCCAGGCGAGCTGTTGCTCTGAAAAAGGCGCGGAATACAAAATCTAACTTACAACATCTCTGTACAAACATTTTTCCCCATACACCTGCAAAAATGTTCATATGTACCGTTGTTCGTAACTCGAATGTTCGTATTCGGGGAGCATCTGTACTTTTTGTCGACCGAAACCAAAAAATACTCCGTCATTTTCCTCAAAACGCTTTGCATTCAATCATCATCTTTATGAATGGTTTGATTCTGGGTGACAAGTGCAAGAAAGCTTCCATAACACCGACTGCAACTTTATGTACTCGTTATTATATGACTACCGTTAAAGTGACCTACTGTTTGTCAAAGAGTAAGCCTTTACTGTGTTATTTGTACTGCTAAAAACGCTGATGTCAGGAAAAGGCCACAAGAACATCTGAACTTTGTTCAAACGAGTTCAAATGCGGTCAATTTTGAATACATCACCGCGACAAGGTGTGCACACGTGTGCAACTACTCCTTGTTGTATACTTGTACATCTCCTTAAAAGATTATGATTTATTATTCAATTGTGTTGTACAAGTTATATTTCAGATTTGTAGTGGAACGAGTTTGGAAATGATCTATGATGGCTTTGGGACGGGGTGTGTACACTTTTTAAAAGCACTGGCTGCTGCGCAAAGTACTAAATTACATTTACGATCATCCGATCATAATATGTTGGGATATTCTGATTGATGGCGCTAAATTCAGGTCAAGGGGATGAGAAAGGTACGTTACGCAGTGTCCTGGTATTCCAGCTATTGCCTTTTACCGTCGGGTTATTTCAAAAATGTGAACATTGTTTGGGATTATGTCACTGCAAAAATAAAGTCGTGTGGCGGAAATCGTCGCTTGGGCTTTCGCACCTCATCAATCGAGCGCATTGTCACACTATCAGACTAAATATTAAGACAAGCGGCCAAAGCTTTTGGATTCTCGGGGCGAAACGAATGGCGGCTTTTCAAATGCTTTTTGCTCGGCTGTTTTTTGTTCGTGACTTTGGTTTACATTGGCAGGCGACATGCAGCGATGAGACTTTTTGTTTCTCATTTTTCGTGTGTTTATGTGTGTGTGTGTGTGTGTGTGTAGGCAAAGTGTTATTGTTTTGATGGGAAGGCTGCCAACTGATAAACATGTGTTGGACTCATCGTGTCGGATTTTTTCCCGACGCAATCGCGGTCGTCTGTGGCACAAGTCTGTCATTGTGTAGGGAATGCCACTGCAATCGTTCACGATTTGGGGTTGGAACTTGACATTCTTTGCTATTCTCACTATTTTGACTGATATCTTTTTTTATAACTATGGGATGAGACCCTTCAGCAATGAAGATAGAGGAACTATTTAAGTGTGGATTGGTATCATGTTTTAACTCATTCCCTGCGATTCACAAATTTATTCGGGAATTGAAAAGTGTGACGTGATGCGCCATTCCCGAATTTGTTCAGGTTTTGTTTTTGTCTTGCGGGGGTGACGATAAAGCGCTGGTCAGACCTCTGGCAATGTTTTTCCCCTTCCACGAGAAGGCAGCCTTTGCCTTTTGTCCATGTTAGCGCTTTGTTACAGCTTCAGCTGTTGATGAGAAGGTTTCTTCAGCCGTCATCTGTACAAAGTGAAGGTTTCGGACGTTTCGCCTCCTATCCAAGAGGCTTCGTCAGCGAACTAAAGTCTGACTGGTCGTATCGGCCCCATTTATATATCCCTAATGTCCAGACCTGGTGGCGCCGGACACAGCTATGATAGGTCCCTACTCTCAGGTTGGGGGGGGCGCGGGACCCCCCCCTGTGGCCCCACTGATTGTTCCTACATTCCTGACTAACGATTGGCCTATTACACCCACTCCCCCCGGTATCACCTCATCAGCATAACGACCCTCATCAGCATTGCGAAAGTTGCCTAACCTGTTTTGCCTGAGCAGGCTATTGTATGAACGATCCAAATTGAACCTCACACCACCAGACCGGTTTAATGAAGGATTTTGTTGTTTTATAAGAATCGCCTCTTTTACCCCCCTTTCAAACCATCTATGTTCTTTCGCTAAGATTTTAACCTCATTGTCGTCAAATGAGTGGTTGCTAGCTTTTAGGTGCAAATGTACTGCCGATTGAGGCCCACTAGTATTATCCCTGCGATGTTGATAAAGTCTTTTTTTGAGAATTTGTTGAGTCTCCCCAATGTACTGCTCTTTACTAGCTTAGCTTCAGCTGTTGTTAATGCGCTATATAAATAGTATTGTAGCGTAATTTGTACAGCCGCCCCGATTTTAAGATCGGATAACTCCAGACCCATTTAACTTAGAAATTAATACTTTCTTTATTATAGAAGATAGTAAAAGGTTTCTTACGCTGCATTGAATGTTTATGTAGTCCTAAAACTCAATATTCTGTGGGTCTTGTAATTTGAGTGAAAATGACAAAACCCCTGGCATTGGAGTGGACACATTTATCCACATCATCTGGCAGTGAATGAGTTAATACCAAGCGAGCACTAAAATCTCGCTGGTTGGATGGGGAAAATATTTGATCCAGGCATCGACAGTCGACACTACGCCACAGCATGCGAGGACAAGTTAGTGAATATAGAGTACACGGGGAAAGTTGTTAAGATTGCACAACTGTCCATGTTTTTATGTTCCTGTTATGTTTATTGTTTTCTTTGTGTTGACTATTATGTGAAGCGCTTTGTTACAGCTGCAGCTGTTGTGAAAGCGCTATATAATTAGGATGTATTGTATTGTACTTTACCTTCTCTGTCTGTCTGTCTGTCTATATACACCAGGGGTGTCAAAGTCATTTTTTGCCGCGGGCCACATTGTAGTTATGGTTTCCTCTCGGGGGCCGTTATGAATTTGGGGAACCCAATAGAATGTTTAAATCCCTTCAAATATTACATATAGAGCACACAGCAAATTAATGAATAACTTGTTTTCAAATCTGAAGTCAAGAATAATCACTTTTATTGTGGTTGACATCCAAAACTATGAAATTTTGGAATCATCATGGAATTTAACAAGTTTGATTTGCTTTCGCGGGCCGAAAAAAATGATGTGGCGGGCCGGATTTGGCCCGCGGGCCTTGACTTTGACACCTGTGATATACACGTTACTTTTGGGTTGAGTGAACGCTGGCGTGAATGGCTGCCGTGGCTCACCCACCAGAAAAATAATGTTTTATCCCGTGACTGTAAACTGTACTTGAGAGTTTTGAAAGGCGCGTAGAAATAAAATGTATTATTATTATTATTATTATTATTTCTTCACAGATAAAAGGCTCCAGATGCAAAAGAGTGTCGTTCACTTCCTGGATAACCCTCACGGGTGTCAAAAGTCAATCTGGACCTTGACAAACAAGATTGTAAAAAACAAAATGACACATCAAGAGAGTTGTGGGTGACACACGGCGGAAGTGGTGCTTCCGGTTGCATCGCTTGATATGATTGCGGCAATTGTCATTTGGTCTGTTGATGGAACGTTAGCTCTTTTTGTAACACATTCCACGCATATTTCCATTCAGCGCCATTTCCCATCGACCGGCGTCTGTCGCCACAGAGGCCCCCCCCCCTGCACACACCCCACTCAAGGCTGATTAGCGTGTGGAAAATGTGAATCGTGACAAATGTCGTCTGTGGTCCCGTCGCGTCATTAGGGATTGACCTTTATGTGCATTGAGAAGACAAACAAAAAAGAATGCCACATTTTCGAAAAACGATTCGACAGAATATCGTTCATAGAATAAATGTGACATTTTTTACAAATGAATCATTTTAAATACTCTATTTTCCGGTGTGTAAGGTGTACCCAAAAGTCTTCATTTTCTTCAAAAGATGACCCTGCGCCTTATACGCAGGTGCACCTTATACAGTATGTGAAGTAATATTGAGCCACAATAGTTCTTGCAACAGCTGTCAGCAACCACCGACTGCATTTCCCTCTGATTAAGTAATGCGTTACCCCGGACTACTAGAGTGCCTTATAATGTGCTGTTCCTTATATGAGGAAAACTTTTGTATATTTATATATTATATTCGGAAACTTTTGTCATTCATTAAATGTGTGCCTTATACAGTAAAGTCTCGTTATATCGATATTCAAGGGAGTCCGAAAAAATATCGATATAACCGGAACTATCGATATATCCGACCCTGTTTGCATGTAATTTTCTCCGTGCGTGCATAGAAATAGTATCGATATAACCGGGACTATCGATATATCCGATATCGATATAATGAGACTTTACTGTATATGGAAAAAGTTTGAAAATAAACCATTCTTTGGGGGTGCGCCTTATACACCGGAAAATACTGTAATTTTCAGTACAGCGGCTTTAATTCAACTCTATTACAACTAAAATCTTTGGTAAAACCTACAGGAGAAATGACAGCAAGGCCCTTACATGCCATATCCAGCACATTACAACCATTTTAACCTATGTTGCAAAAATCCCTTTACAAAAATGGCCAACTCGCCTTCCTTTCGGTGACATGCAGACACTGGCGGTCAACAATAAGGCACTCTAAAGTGGCAATGCCTCTTCAATCCAAATTCACTTTGATCATTTCTGACTTTGAAAAGTAATTTGGAGCAGTCCGCGAATGCATTACTTATTTCAAAGTGCGTCTCAAGGGTGAAAGTCGTCTCACAAGAAACTTTGCACGATGGCGTGTCACAACAAGCAACTTCCAAATCATACACCTAACCACCCCCCTCCCTAAACACACGGACCCAGAAGTTTACACATTCCGTTATCGGTCCATCTTATCCGATCACTCGGCTATTTTGCTATGATGGAGACGGTGACTGTTGCAGCTCTGCCACTATGTTCATGTCGCTTTGCCCTGCAGCCTGTCGTTCGCTACTCGCCCGCTATCTCCGGCAAACAAAACAAGATTGTGAGCACCTGCAGCATAGTCAGGGCGATTTTTTTTTTTTCCTAAACAAAAGTCCAACTCTGTCAACCGCTAGTGATTCAGCTGACAATAAGCACACCGTCACACACGTCTAACCCAAACAGGGATAGCCCAAAATGAACTTTGGACGACTATTTTTTACAGTAAATAGCAAAAGTATTTCGGACAACAGTTGGGAGGTTATGTCACATTAGTATCGTGCTGTGCGCAATTAAAATAAATTGGATATAATGTTATTTTTACATGCTTATAATTGTTCTGGGTTTTTTTTTTTTTGGGGGGGGGGATTTGCTTTGTAATTACTTCTTTTATTTCCCTGTTGTCGGCGATGGTTTTGATTTGTTGTTTTTAACTCATTCACTTCTGACGATGTGCAAAAATGTGTCCATTCCAGTGCCAGGGTTTTTTGACATTTTCACTCATATTGCAGAACACACAGCATTCAATGCAGCGTAAAAAATCCTAGACTCTTTCGTGATCAAAAAAATGAGTTAATTCCTTAAAGTTATATGGGTCTGGAGTTATCTGAGCTTGAAATGAGGGCGGCTATGTAAAATACAATACAATACAATACATACATAATTATTTATATAGCGCTTTAACATGGAGTTAGCATGAACAAAAGGCAGATGCTGCCCCCTTGTGAAAGGGAAAAACATTGCCAGAGGTCTGACCAGCGCTTTATCGGCACCCTCCGCCCGCAAGACAAACCAAAACCCGAACAAATTTGGGAATGGGGAATAAAAAGAATAAATAATGGAATAAATAAGTTTAATTCCATTTTCTTTCAAATCAACAGAAAACAATCTGCAAAAACAATCAGGCTAGCATAATCGCTAGAGGGGAAGCCATCCAATCCATTATATGAACTACTGATCCTCACTCTTTAGACACCTCACGCTCTTTAGACCAAACTGAAACACCTCCATTCATTCAAAGTTTACAAAAACTATGACGGAAAACCAGTGGGATGCATATGAGGTCAGCAGATGAGCATTTTTTTATTTTTTATTTTTAGTGGCTGGCCTTTGGGGGTGTTATCTGTCATAGCGTGTGACATGGGCCATCAATCCTCTACGCACGCTGAGTTCAGCATCTGACAGCTGCGTCACGCAAAAGCTTCTACTGTACCACCTGCCAGCTCACAGATGTTACAGTAGCCCTTCGCAGGTGTGACCCCAACACTGTGATAGTCTTTGACATAAAGCTAGCCTGCTGACATTGGAATTGGAAGAAGTTATCATGATGTTGTCGTCTCGAATTTACGAGAAAACAAAACAAGCATTATTCTTGTTTGGGTCTAATGTCGAAAATTAAATATTTAACATGGACGAGCTCATTCCCTTTGTCGGAGATATGAAATGAGACTGTTGTTACTACTTAGATTATAAAAACTGAGCAGCGTGTTCCATAATAGACACACAAATCACCACGTATTGTAATCTGCGGGGCGAGGGATTATCATTTTCATAGTAAACATTTTTTTCCTCACATTGAGGAATTAAAGTAAATAAATAATCATGTATTTTGGTTGTTGTCGCAGTCACGTCAAACCACCCGATTCTGTTTTCTGCTGCGTCACGGCCATTATCGTATGCATTTCAGAAGAGCGCTTATTGCCTCCACCCAACCAACACCGCGCACTGTAATTCACATTCATGGAAGGTAACTCGTTTGACAGCTATGCTCTCTTGCTACGGGTACAGTTACTCGACTGATATTCTATTTCAGGTATTTGAGATCTGATCATGTTGAATTTGTAGTGTTTGTTAGGTTTATTTGCTAAGTTCTTTTAGCATGAAAATGGATGGCAGGAAAATAGAGGGGGTGCAAAGCCCCGTGACACATTTATCAAAGCGTCGCTCTGTATTTTTTTTAGCTCAGTGCATCCTGCCCATTGCTCCCGATTGCTGGTGTTATGTCCTTTCATTTTTTTCCCCCCCGGCGGGATCACGTCAGGGTCTTTTATCTGCTTAGCAAAACACCAATATGCACTTTGCTGTCTTGCAGACACCCCAGCAATTCAATGTCAATATCCGCTCATTTGCCGCAGAGACACAGATTTACGTGCGTGTGCATGCGTGGCAGGGTCAAAGGGCACATCACTTTCCGTAGGTTTTCTCGTCTCATTGACCCTTTTTATCTTCCTGAGGAACTTGTGACTGAATGGCAGCCTAAAAATCCGATTTATCTTGGCAGCTTGTTTATTATTTTTAACTAGACACTGTTCTGCTTTCAGGGAAACTTATTTTCAGAACTAAAAGAGTTGCTGGAATGCTGTTGTCTTTGTGTGAATGAAGTAGAGATTTGATGTACCGTATTTTCCGGTGTATAAGGCGCACCGGAGTATAAGCCGCACCCTCAATGAATGGTGTATTATAAAACTTTTTTCCATATATAAGGCGCACTGGAGTATAAGGTGCACATTCAATGAATGACCAAAAGTTTCCCAAATATAATATATAAGTATAAAAAGGTTTTCCAAATCTAAATCACACCACATTATAATGTGCTACAGTAGAGGCCGGCGTGACGCACTACTTCTATTACAGGGGGAAGAGAATTGATGTACCGTATTTTCTGGCGTATAGGGTGCACCGGAGTATAAGGCGCACCCCAAATGAATGGTGTATTTTCAAACTTTTTCCACTGGACTATGAGGACTTCAATGAATGAAAAGCGTTTTCCAAATATAATGTAGAAATATATCAAAGTTTCCCAAATATAAGGCGCTAAAATAGAGGCTGGTGTTACGCACCACTTTTTCTACAGGAGGAAATGGAGTCAGTGGCTGCTGACAGTAGTTGCGAGACCTGTTGTGGCTCGATATGACTTCACATATAAGGCGCAACTACGTATAAGGGACAGGGTCATCTTTTGAAGAAAATCAAGACTTAAGGGTGCGCCTTATACACTGGAAAATACGGTAATTTATTTTCAACAGACTTTTCTTGGTCACTGAACCAAGAAGAAGAGTGCATCACTGTAGCGCTTTCCCCTTACTATCGGTATGTGGGCTCAGATCCAGTGCTGTGCAGCATGGAAAGGGGTTAGGGGGCATAGCGGGCTATTTGTATCCAAGTTAGGGGGAGCGTATACATGAGGAGAATGGGCATTTATGCAACAAATGCCCAACTTTCTTGTTTCGCTAATGAAGCCTCAGTAGTGACTGAATTACAGTTGTATTTTACATCAAAATTTGTTTTTATTCCAGAATAGCTCAGTCTGCCACCATGTCGGGTATCACACTCGGTTCCACGGTGAGCACGTGCTGGAAGACTCAGATTTCACGATTTGGATCTGGACATTTGCTATCGTGCGTTTTTCTAACACTCTTATCCACATTCTTGATCTGGGCCTGATGTCTGCGTTCGCTCCCTGGTGTCTCCTGCTCTCGTTTGGCACGACCTACATCTGGAAGTAAAGCTTTGGGAAAGCATCGTCATTGAGCGAGAGGTGTTTTTCCGAGTCTGTCAGTGTCAAACTTCAGGTGGTAGAAGGTCCCCGATCACTCTTACATTACAAAACCCTGTAGGGGGGCAACACGTTGTTACATCAAAGTCTCATACAAAGGTCATAAGGTTCAGACCCCCCACCGGTAGTCTGATTAATTCCATCAAATACCCTTGCAAATCAACAAATGAAATACACACAGCCGTTCTCAGCTGTACTATGAAATACTTCCTCATGTCAGGTAAATTCTTCTATGGGGGGGGATGCTATGCACCGTGTCATCTCTGACAATGAAGTCATCCATTCAGCTCAAATATGAGGAAACAGCTCACCGGTTTCTGTGTCCTGCTAATCCCACAACCATGTGGCCTGCGCACATACAAACAAACACACACACCTCAAAACACTCTTGACCTTCTCCATTAGGGTCGCGCCGCGAGCGTGGACAGACAACTTTTTACTGTGTTAATCCCAAAGCTCAGTGCGGATATAGTCGGATGATGAAAAATGAGCTGAAAGATGCGTGCATCCGTCTTATTGTGCACAAATTGTAAAGGAACTGAAATAGTTTCAAACTATTTTTGTAAATACAGTAAAGTTATATCGATATTCTCGGGAGTCGGAAAAAATATCGATATAACCGGACTATCGATATATCCGATCCTGCGGCATGTAAATTTTCTCCTTGCGTTCATAGAAATAGTATCGTAATAAGCAGTACTATCGATATAACCGATATCGATATAACGAGACTTTACTGTATGTATGAAAGCTGTCTCATTTTCTTAATCGTCCATCAAAGCAAACAAACGCGCTAGCTGTTTTTGTCGTTGGAAAAATAATGAAGATAAAAGACAGATTAACTCATTCACTGCCATTCCAGAATTTATTCGGGAATTGAAAATATGACGTAAAGCGCCATTCTGAATGTGTTCGTGTTTTTTGTCTTGCGAGGGGTGTCGGGGTGCCGAAAAAGCGCTGGTCTGACCTCTGGCAATGTGTTTCCATCCCACGAGGGGGCAGCATTTGCTTTTTGTCCATATCAGAGCTTTGTTACAGCTTCAGCTGTTGTTAAAGCGCTATATAACTCAATGAGTATGTATCCTATTGTACAGTTTTGTACAGCCGCCCCCATTTCAAGCTTAGATAACTCCAGACCCATATAACTTGGGAATTAACTCTTTTTTTTATGATCAAAGCAGAGAGTCTCGGGTCACTTCCACTAAATTGAATGTTTATGTAGTCCTAAAACTCAATATTCTGTGGGTCCCGGAATTTGAGTGACAATGACAAAAACCCTGGCACTGGAGTGGACACATTTTTGTACGTCGTCTGGCAGTGAATGAGTTAAGAGCGGCGTTGTAAAATATCATTTTTTTCCTGATGTGAGAGCATCAAAACGCTCATAACTTTTGATCTAAAGGTCCGCGGCTAATCATAACATAACATTGACGTTTCTTTGACACCAGACGAACATTGTGAGCATATGCGAACACGTGTGTGCGTGTGCGTGTGTGTGTGTGTGTGTGTGTGTGTGTGTGTGTGTGTGTGCGTGTGCGTGTGTGCGTGTGAGATTTTAGGCTCTTATGTAACGGCATAGCGTACGCCTGTCTCATCCGCTGTCTGTGTGATAGATAAATAGATGGTCTGCGGGGCGATTATTTATGACGCGTTCAGAGGCGGCGCTGAAAATTGTGTTGCAACATGTTTAATCATTTTTGTGGCTGTATAAGCATGCGTGGCGTTTGCATGTCCTACCAATGCTTCTACTCACATTTGAAAAATATGAACATTAGATTAAATAAGACTAAATTGTTTAAAAGTAGGAGTAGTTGTTAGTTTATATGCGCATACATCTAAACAACTTTTTTTTTTATTATTACAATACAGTATATGTGAAATATGTCGACTCGGATACGGGTATTTTCAGGATCCTTGACGATAAGGTGGCTGCATAAGGGAAGGGGGATTTTGCCAGGGCTGCCTTACAGTTAAGAGTGTGGATTTCGGCTGCGGGCCCTTCCTGTGTGGTTGGATTTGCATGTTCTTGCCGCGCTTACGTAAAATAACAAATATCAACACGAAACGCAGAACAGAGGTGAAGCGAAATCATGTCGCAACTGGTGGTGTACACGGGGAAGATCGGTATCACTTTTCCAAGATGCCGGGGGGGTGTGTGTGTCAATTTTTGCACTGTGTTTTACTTTTCTCGAAAAATATGCGCAATACAGTGCAGGAACGTTGCTGTTTAATTACAGTATTGTATGAAATATAAGGCACAGCTTCAAGGAATGACATTTAAAAAGCTTTTCCATACATAAGGTGCACCGCATTATCGGGGGCAGCTTCAATGAAAGAGATATTTTAAAACGCTTTCCATACATAAAGCGCACCGGATTATGAGGTCCATGGTCAGCTTTTGAAAAGATATTTTCTTTTAGGTGCGCCTTCTAGTGCAGAAAATACGGGACTTGTTTGTCACAAACAGGTTGAATGTGAGGACGGAACTGAAGGAGTAAACAGGATGAAGGTAGCACCTGGCATCATTCATTCAGCAACAAAGTGAACAGAATTCTCCCCCTCATATTCCAGTTCACTCGTCTGTGCAAGGGACAGACCTCCCACTATTCTGTTCTGGGTCGGGGGGGGGGAGTAGAACGGTGTACCCATCTAGATCAATTGGATAGTGGAGCTGGCACAAGTTACCGCCATAGACTCCTTTGGGAAGATTAGTCGGGCAGTAAGTATGCTCGTCAGGCACCTGTGAAGAATTGTAAAACAGTAAACTCCTCGGATTAATGTTTGTTGCGCTCACGCGCCAACATTCCTAAGGACTGGACCAGGGTTCAATGGTGCAGTTTCGCTGATGCAACATATTCAAGCATCTTTTTGATGCTGAAAAGCTTCAAGACAGACAGGATTTAAAGAAACCAAATCCATCCCAGTGGCCATCGGGCAACAGGCGGGGCACACCCAGAACTGGTTGCCAGAAAATTACAATTTTGATGACTCAACTCATTCGTCGCCATTCCCGAATTTATTTGGTTTTTCTTGCGAGGGGTGCCGATAAAGTACTGGTCAGACCTCAGGCAATCATTTTTTTTTTTCCCTTCCACAATAGGGCAGAATTTGCCTTCTGTCCACGTTAGCGCTTTGTTACAGTTTTGGCTGTTGTTAAAGCGCCATAAAAATCAATATGTAATGCATTGTATTTTGTACAGCCGCCCTCCAATTTAAGTTCAGATAACTTCAGACCCATTTCACTTCGGAATTAACTCTTTTTTCTGATGAAACAAGAGTGTCTAAGGTTTCTAATGCTGTATTGAATGTTTATGTAATCCTAAAACTCAATATTCTGTGGGTCCTGCTATTTGAGTGAAAATGACAAAAACCCTGGCACATTTTTGCATATCGTCTGGCAGTGAATGAGTTAAAAGTGCGGTCCCCAAAGTCCTTGTCATTTCTCAGGGTGTCCAAGGGCGACCTAAACTGCATCTGGCTAATTTGCATAATATTTTTTTTGTGCCAGTTTGCTGGGCAACGTTCCAGCGACACCTAAGTGACAGCATATCCAAAAGGTAAGTAAAGCATCATTACGATGGGAAATTGATATTGCAGTCCGTGAATCTCTGGATATCATGTTATGAAATGAAGAGAAGAAATGAAAGAGAAGAATCTTAGAGATTTCCGCGTATGGAAAAGTGAAACTTTGATAAATTCCGGTGGAAATATACAACAACAAGATAAAGTCATTTGGTGGAATTCTGTGGTTTAGCTGTGAATGGCGCCTTATATCAACAAGACACTAAGATCGAAAACACAAGACGACAGGTTAAAAATAAAACAAGAGTTGTAAAGTATGCAATTATTTCAACAGTGCTTTTGTCAACCTGACGAGCTCATGCACGCGACATTTCTGAGCCGCCGGCTCATCGCTTCTTTAAGATCAATACGCAGGACGTAGCGGCTTGGTCTCAGGGCGAGACCAGAGAGGCACCACCTGGAAGTACTTCTCCACAGGTTAAAGGTCAGCGCCTTTGGACCTGACTGACAATGTCTGTGTACCAACAAAGCGTAATCAGAGAAAGGTTTGGCTTCAAAAGGAACAAAGGGAAAACATAACACCGCCTTGCCCTGTCATGTCATTATTCTTCATAACTGACACCATGAACAACATGAGACATAGCTAGCTAGCTTATTAGCTAGCTAGCTATATCTCATAAAAGGAACAAAGGGAAAGCATAAAACCACCTTGTCCTGTCATGTCATTATTCTTCCTAACTGCAACCATGAACAACATGAGACATAACTAGCTAGCTAGCTAGCTATGTCTCATAAAAGGAACCAAGGGAAAACATAGCACAGCCTTGCCCTGTCATGTCATTATTCTGCTCACCCGCAGAAAAACTGATTCTTGACAGTTTTGAAAGGCGCTTATAAATGAAACGTATTATTATTATTACTATAGCTGATATCACAAACAACATGAGACATAGCTAGCTAGCTAGCTATAGACACACTTACTTTGTATTCTATGATATTATAGAGCAAGTAAGAGTCTATTAGGGGCGTCATGGAAAAAAAAGAGATTTTAACTGCATGACAGTACTAATGAATTATACCATTAATGTATTGAAATTGATCCATGATGTCTCTGATCCACTGGTGAAGAGACGCTTTGATCCTCTCTTTTATCTGGAACTGCTTTATGTAACAAAGAGGATACAGAAAGTGCTTAAGAATGAACGTCTCTCTGTGTCTTTGTGTTGTCATGTTATTTGCTATTTAGTTTTTTTTTTTTGTTCTTTTGACTTCAAGACGGCGCCGCGAGAGTGGCTGCCTTTCCAGCAGCTCCTGTGTTTTGCTTTTCTACTTTCATTTCTTTCATAACTTTGCTGCTGTGAAATGTAAATTTCTCCACTGTGAGACTAATAAAGGCAAATCCAAATCCAAATTAATAATATTCCACATTAAGAGAAACAAATGACTTCGGTACACATTCCCAAACTTTCTCCATTTGTTTGTAGACATACGATACAGAAATTTGCAAAAAAATGTCTCTTTGCGAGTTCCAAAAATCTCACTTAACATAACTGATACACTCGCCAGTCTTTCAAGTTAAAAGGAGGTCATGATGTTTTCTCAACCCTCAAAGGGCAAAGTCAAGAAGAACCAGGCATCAACATGTTCTTTCAAAAACGCGAGTCCAGATTGAAGCAAGGTCAGTGAAGCCAGCGTGGCCAGCTATTTAGTCTATTCCGCCACGGCTCCTCATAACATCCACGGGGGGGCTCTCGGGCTTCGCCGTTCCCGCTTATCAAGGCATGCCAGACATTCCCTCCACGCGCCTTTGGTCGCGATTGAACGCGGCGCGCGAGGAAAGGTTTGTACGGTGCATGCTCCGACCTGAGCGCAGACGTGAGCATCAACACGTGAATTCATCCCCTTGAAAATTCCAAACACTTGTAGCGCCCGCGAACCAAAACAACGGTTTGCTTTCCTGTTTTGCCCCTTTTTTTTTTTTGAAAGACGAAACTCCCCTCACCCTCAACCACCTTCCTTCGTTCTTTCGGTCAGACGGACGGAAAGTCGAAAGGGGCCGAGAATTCCCGGGTAATCATCAAGTCGTTTACCATTTTAGATTAGATGCTCACTCATGGCATTTGTGTCTTATCTTGTTTTCATGAGCAACTTAGCTAAATTCCAATAACATGCAAGCATTGCTTCCTGTTGTTCCACTCCAAAACTTTCCAAAGAACGAGTGGTGCTGAAAAGGGAATGGAAAGGTTCGTCCTTTCAAAAGCACATTATAAAAAGGTGATGGATCATAATTTAATGTTAAGAATTCCAAATCTGGCGCAGAGTTACCGTCTTTTGTCGGAAAACTTTTTTTTTTCCCGTTGATACAGTAAAAGCAAAACTGGGACTGGAATAAATAGCTGTGATATATAAATATACAGTAAAGTCTCGTTATATCGATATTCAAGGGAGTCCGAAAAAATATCGATATAACCGGGACTATCGATATATCCGACCCTGTTTGTATGTAATTTTCTCCGTGCGTGCATAGAAATAGTATCGATATAACCGGGACTATCGATATATCCGATATCGATATAACGAGACTTTACTGTATTTTTTTCCTATGATGAAGCCTTTTCTTTGATAATGATATTGTTGCCGCTCAATGAATTTAAATATACCGTATTTTTCAGTGTATAAGGTGCACCGAAGTACAGACGCTCCCTGACTTACGAACATTCAAGTTACAAACAAAACAACGGTACATATGAACATGTTTGCGGTTATGTGGAAAAATGTTCGGACATAGCTAGTGTACATATCTTTATAGAGCATATATTTGTATTAAATGTTTATTTTTCAGTACAAACCAATACAGGTTACTTATACCATCCTTAAACATACTTATATAAACCTTAAACATACATACCATAATAAATATAGCACTGAAGCAACTTATGAACAAACTAACCTTACGAACGACCGTATCTTGTTCGTAAGTTGGCGAGTGTCTGCGCACATTCAATGAATGAAAAAATGTTTTCCAAATATAATGTAGAAATATAAGGCCCACCACGTTATACATTCGTTTGGCAATTTGCATACTCGGCACAGCAGGCAATCAGAAGCCTGTTTTGTGCTTCAGACTTTTCCGAGCGTTATAAAGTCGTGCATTTGAATATCAATTTCCAAAGACAGAACCTCAGCCCCAGAAGAAAGCTTCCAAAGAAGCTAACAAAATTTCTGACGCTACGAAACGTAAACGTACATTATACCGTGACTGTAAAGTGTACTTGAGAGATTTGAAAGGCGCTTAGAAAGAGGCACATGGCTTTGAGCAGACAACCGTGACGACAAATGACACTGGAGCAAAATCTTCAGCAAGGGATATTTACCAAAAAAATTAAGCAAGGGAGCATTTTTGGTAGAATACATTATACTTTGCAACAATGTTTTTTTTGCCGATTAGTCATCTTATTGTGTTTCAAGTTGTGAACAATGGGGCAGGCAACTTTATGGCCGGGCCGGTCACTTTTCAGAGTTTTCTAACTTTTTGTCATGAGTTTCAGACACTGCTTTATACACCGGAAAACGGTAATTAGAAATAAAAAAGGTAGACATTGATAATTTTCATCACCTTGACATCCAATGCAACATTTGCATTGCGTAACGTCCTGTGACCACCACAAATCAAAGAAATCCCAACTACAAACTGACACTTTTTTTTTTATTCCTCTTAGCGGTAAATAAACTGTGGAGGTGGGCTGGGTAGGCAAGCGGGAGGGAGGCAGACTGCATTATTGCAACACCTGATTGTTCTCCGAGTCAAAACAACACACGCTCAAGCCACTGTGGAAGGGCATTGTAATAACAAACAACCTCCCCCCAAATCGGCGCTTATACAATCTGAACTGGAACGAGGTGGCAGCCGGCGCGGGTTCACATTTGAGCCCGGGCATAGAGGCAACGCAAAAACAGGAACCGCATAGCGGCCCCTGCAGCGCGGCAGATAAGAACTCGTCTCAATGTGGAAGCAAAAAGGTCGCAGGTCACCTCATTAAAAAAAGAAGCGGGAATGAATCAAGCTAATAATATCCAACCGAGTCTTTAACCTCAACAACATAACAGTCAGGATCATATTTCACGTACTGTAATTGCCGTGGAAGTCGCAAAGAGCTGTTTTTTTTTTTTACTTTCGGCCAAAGCAGCCTCATTTTCTCCAAAACACACCCACCGCTTTCCCCGCCAGTGATTTCTTTTAAAATCTTCACACGGCTTTGATGTCACGGAAAACATATGACAACAGGTCCTGGAATGCAGTTTCATGTTAAATCCTTTTGCTGTGAACGCCCTCATAACAGACGCACAAACGTACAGTCTGAGAAAAGGTAAAAGGGACTCTTTTTTTTTTTTTTAATCCACCATAACTCGTATCACGTGTATTTACAGACTGTTGTCAATATTTCATGCACGCTGGTATGCGCCAGCGTTGCCGGCGTAATCTAACGGCGCTGCGCGGCTCTGTGCTGCTCAAAATGAGGTTTGGCTAACTGCTTTGTTCGAATCGTTGCAAGGGAAAAACTGAATATCGGTTTATAATAATCATCATCATCATCCCGTAATGAGAAGAAAGGAGCGTCCGCGCAGAGCGGCGATGCCTATGTGGAAATGTCGTGGCTTGGAATTGAAGCGGATTTACGTGGGAAAGATGTGAGACAATCTCTTTCGTCAATGGATGCTCCAGCTTTGTGTTTGCTTTCAACATTCAGCTTGGAGCAGACGTGCACATTTCACGACGACGTCCCAGATCCACCGGTGAAAAGGACGCTTTGATTTTCTGCTTTGTTTTTTTGTTCGTTTGACTTCAAGATGGTGCCGCGAGGGTGGCTCCCTTTGCAGCAGCTCCTGTATTTTGTTTTTCTACTTTTTCCTTTCCTTTCCTCTTCTTTCCATAACTTTGCTGCTGTGAAATGTAAATGTATCCACTGCGAGACTAATAAAGGCTAATCCAATCCAATAATATTTATAAGACCCTTTCAAATGTCTTTTACAGGTCTATCTTATTTTGAAGCGAGGAAGCCAGAGAGGATTCTGCATTCCTGTTGTGATCGGATTCATGATTGACTGACAGGCGCTTACGACTCGAATTTTGCGTTGGTGCCATACGTAGCGTCGTATATTAAGTACCGCAGGGGTGTCAAAGTCATTTTTTTGCTGCGGGCCACATTGTAGTTATGGTTTCCTCTCGAGGGCCGTTATGAATTTGGGGAACCCATTAGAATGTTTAAATCCCTTCAAATATTACATATAGAGCACACAGCAAATTAATAAATAACTCGTTTTCAAATCTGAAGTCAAGAATAATGACTTTTATTGTGGTTGACATCCAAAAATATGAAATTTTGGCTCAGATTTTAGCAATCATAATGGAATTTAACAAGTTTGATTTGCTTTCGCGGGCCGAAAAAGATGATGTAGCGGACCGGATTTGGCCCGCGGGCCTTGACTTTGACACCTGTGAAGTACCGGGTGGATGAATCAACGGCTTCCATATTCATTCATTCTTTATTTGCCTTATTTTTAGCGCAAGGCAAACCGTGAAGACCAAATTATCACGTGGTCAATTTCATTTGATAAAAAAAGGAGACTTCATATGGTTTACAAGAACAAAATGGCGTTCGGCTACGGTGTTGTAGTTTGAAAATCAAGAAAAGACTCCAGTTGAGGAGCGGTAGTCCATATTGTAAAAGAATGCTCACATGACAACTCCAAGCCCACGGCGCAAACAATTTTTTAAATCCTTATGCCTCATAAAAATAAAATAAAAAAATCACTCTGCCGTGTCATTTAAACTTTGACGCCCGAGGACTTGTTTGGTTTAAGGAGCCCTAAGTCGCATTCCCACCACTCCTCGTAAGGAGTTTCCCCGTAGTCACGATAACAAACCTGTTCTGTGGAAGTGTTACTGTCTGTGGATTGACCGAAAGTAAAAAAAAAAAAAACCTGTATAAGCAGCACGCTGAGTCAGAAAATCCCTACAAAACAAACAGCTCTATCTTAAGTATTTTCCCTGTCAAACTTACCTTCACCGTCTCCTTTTACGATGGAGTCTCTAATCAAACTATGGAATTGCTACAAATTCTTATGATCGGAGGGAGGACAGATATTTGTCGGGTCTGACTTGGCGCAAATTTTAAAAAAATGGTTGCCATGGACAACCCAAACACACTCGCCAATATGTTAAAAAGTTCACTTCCTGTTCCTACTCCCTTCACTTCCTCCGTCGCGTTCGATGGAATGGGTATAACTTGTTTCGCGTAAACCCCGGGACTGTTTTCTTGACGACCAAGATGTTTTTTGTGTTTTTTTGGCGTGTTTTTTTGTGTGTTTTTTTTGTGTTTTGTGTTTTTGTTTTGTGTTTTTTGTGTTTTTGTTTTTTTGTGTGTTTTTTTATATTTTTGTGTTTTTTGTTTTTTATATGTTTGTGTGTTTTTTATGTTTTTTTGTTTTTCATATGTTTATGTGTGTGATTTTTATGTTTTTTGTTTTTCATGTGTTTATGTGTGTGTTTTTTTTATGTTTTTTTTGTGTTTTTTATGTTTTGTTTTTTATATTTTTTGTCTGTGTATGTGTTCCTCCGTGTGTGTGTGTGTTCCTCTGTGTGTGTGTGTGTGTGTGTGTGTGTGTGTGTGTGTGTGTGTGTGTGTGTGTGTGTGTGTGTGTGTGTGTGTGTGTGTGTGCGTGCATGTGTGTATTCAGGTATGTATGTATTTTATATGTATGTATTTTATATGTTTTTATGTATTTATGTATATTTATTTATTTATTTATTTATTTATTTACTTATTTATTTTTGGCCCGTAATAGTGTACAGGTGTACCTCAGTTGTTTTGGATAAGTTCCCTTCTCATTAAAAGAGTAATTTCAAAAGTTATTAAAAAAAAATATCTCAATGTCAATTTGAAGATAATAGCGGTAATGATGTGTTTGGTAAACAATCCTGGCAACCAAGGAAACAAACCTTACCTGTACCTCTGCCACTTCCGACCACTTCCGCTCCGATGTTTGTCCTCGTCTTTGTCCAACGTCGTGTCAGGCGGTGCCGTGGACATGTCATGTGAAGATGACGTCATACCAAAATTTTGCTATACAACATCTTAGTCTGCAAAATACACCTCGATGCCCCTGCAGAGAAATATATTCACATTGTGAAACATATTCAAGTCGAAATTTTCATAAATCAATCTTATTTGCCCATTGCTAAATGTTTTGCCTGACCGCAAAGTCTCACCTCAAGACGTGCACCTGAAAGCATGCGAGAGCGATGTTATAAAGAACATGGATAAGAAGCCCGGATTAATACATCTGCATTCCTCATTAACTCATTCACTGCCAGACATGTACAAAAATGTGTCCGTTCCAGTGTCAGGGTTGTTGTCATTGTCACTTGAATTCCAGTATCCACAGAATATTGAGTTTTAGGACTACATAAACATTCAATGCAGTGTAAGAAACCTTAAACTCTCTTCTTTCATAAAAAAAAACATTTTTATACATGACGAATTGTTGTTGTTTGTCATTTTTAACTCATTCACTGCCGGACAATGAGCAAAAATGTGTCCACTCCGGTGCCAGGGTTTTTGTTACTTGTCATTCGAATTACAGGAACCACAGAATATTGAGTTTTAGGACTACATAAACAGTCAATGCAGCGTCACAAAAGCCTTACTATCTTTTTTCATCATAAAAAAAAAAAAAAAAAAAAAAGAGTTATTTCCGAAATTATATGGGTCTGGTGTTATATAAGCTTGAAATGGGGGCGGCTGTCAAAAATGCAATGCATTACATACATACATATTTGTTGATATAGGGCTTTAACAACAGCTGAAGATGGAACAAAGCGCTAACATGGAAAAAAGGGAAATGTTGCCCCCTTGTGGAAAAGAAAATATATTGTCAGAGGCTATGGCCAGCGCTTTATCGGCACCCAAGCATGAAAAACAAAACCCGAACAAATTCTGGAATGGCGCTCTACGTCATATGTTAATAATCGTGAATGGCAGTGAATGAGTTCAAATCTCCGGGGGGGAGCAATCTGATTGGACGGCTGCGTTCCTACACTGTCCATCAGCATTGGAATTTACAAGTTGGTACTGATATGAAATTTGATTCAAATTTTTTTTTTATTTGTATTCAAATGAAGCTTCAGCTCACCTGTGACGCGTTTGAGAACAATCGGTTTGGGAAAACAGGTGGAAGGACATTTCTGTTGCAGCTTTGTCAAAAGCTGTTGTCATTTGTTTGGAGGTCGGTCGCATAGGGGCCCCACGCGGATAGTAATCGGCATCCGGTGTGCCATCTGATATCCGACGGCTGTGAAATCTAACAGGAATGACAAAAATAGGGGATTGGTCACATTGAAACCTAGCGGTCACAAACACCCTCATCTTTGAACGCTGAGTCACCTCTGAGGAATGTTGGGTCGACGATGCAACGGGATCAAGTCAACTATTCATTCTTATGTCTCACCTAGTTGAACGATGACACATTCCCAAATAAGGGTCGAAATATTTCGGCCAGCCTTCGTGTTTACTAATTTTGACAAATGAGTCAACCCCAGCAGGGGCGGGTGAAGCAGTATCACCTTTCTGATGCGTGATGTCATCAGTCACTATCGCTTTTGTCCATCTTGGTCAATTCCGAGGGGTTGCTGATCCGTGTCCCATTTTTGTAACATTCCTCCTCGATGTGCATGCGTTCATCCATTTTCTCGCTCTCGGCGTGATCGCGGGGTTCTCTTGGCCTGCGGGTGATGCAAATTTTTGACCATGTGAGTTCTGAGGTGGGGACAAAAATTAATACAGGTAACATCCGAGTTACGACCGGGTACCGTTTCGACAAAACGGTCGTAAGTCAAACGGTCGTGAATGGAAAAGCATTCAAAATGGCTGACGCGAGGATCACGTGATCATAATAAATGACGACACGCTGGCATCTCCTATACGACGGGATAGTATACGATGTCAATCTGTTGTTTTTAAGCAACATTTTCTATTGAATAATATTATATACCAAAATGTTGACCGTTTATTTATAAATCTTATAACTTTTAGTGCCATTTTAATCATTTTATATTTCGTATTATCGATCTTTATTACTGTGTCGGCCCTCTCACTCGTCGGTTTTGGGATTCTTTATTTTTGATTATTCCCCTGGTCCTCTTTTTGGGACCAGCGCTTTGTGTTGTAGCTTAATAAATCATCCTGCACGGACCTCTGCCTCTGTAGCTTGCTAGCAGTAGCAGCCGTAGAATTAAAAAAAAAAAAAAAGGTCTGGCGGGCATGGTCGTAAGTACGGGTGGTCGTAACTCGAGCCGGTCGTAAAGCGGATGTTACCTGTATATTGGAGGAGTGGAAATGAGTGAAATACGGAAGAGGATGAGGGGCCACTGAAGAAAAAAAAATAAGGTTGGCAAGATTCTCACTTTATTATCAGAATTCTGACTTTAAAGTGAGAATTCTGACTTTATTGTCAGAATGACTTTAAAGTAAGAATTCTGAGATTAAAGTCAGAATTCTGACTTTGTAGTTATAACTATAGCTCCCCGAACGTCACAAAGTCAGAATTCTGACATTAATCTCAAAATTCTAAAGTCAGAATTTTCACTTTAAAGTGAGAATAAAGTCTGAATTATAACTTTAAAGTTAGAATTCTGACTTTAAAGTTAAATCCCCTTTAAATCATATTCCTTAGTAAAACCGCAAATGTATCTGTCATTTTTTTGGGCTTATATTTTGTGCGCAACAATCTTTCCTGGAAATCATATTCAATATCTTTTGCATCATTCCGCTAACTAGCAACCAAACAAAAAAACATACAACTTGGCAAATGAATCAAATCCTCCATCGCTTTGGATGCTTCGACCTGCTCGACATTTCATGAAAGTTGTTTTTTCGCCTTTGATTCTGTATTCATCCCGCTTTGTAGCCTCCAGTGCTCTGCTTCAGCTCTGGCACACAAAGGATGAGTTGCTTTTCACAATGCAGAGTTGGAAACCCGGATTATTCAACCGAAACTGGCGACTAATAATTTAAACAAGTCAGGAATCATCGGTTGGTTGCACGCCGGCATGAACGGTTTGAGCGCGCGGCACATGACGGTGCGTTCAGGTGACCGCGGCGACGAGGAAGACTGAGCGAGTCGCGTTCGCAGGAAGTGCTGCGTGGACAACAGGATGTGCCCTGGCTCCGTTGTCGAGGGTCGAAGAATTCTAGGAAGTTATTGCACTTTGTGGAATGGGCTCAGGAATGCTCGACTGACTTTTTTTTTGAACCTCTCGTCTATGGCCTGAGTCATATCAACGATGGAAGTGACTGGCTTTGAAGATAATGTGCCCGATCCGATCCGATGCTATGCTTGCGATGGCTGTTTGCGCTCACCCCACTTCCACATTCCGTCTGGCGGCATGAAAATGCCATTGATGGAAGACGAGGGGAAAAAAAAAAACATCTATCAGCACATTTAGTCCACAGACACAAATATGAGGTCATGTCCAATCACTTACCGAGCTTTGAAGGACTTTGGAACTTCAGGTGAGCAGCACATTGGACCCTCAGCAACCTCACAGAGGCCAAAAAAGATGACACATTATTATTAATATTATTACTAAATAAAACATTCAGCAAAATGTTCAATGCAGCAGCAAAGTTTTGCATCCCTGCAAACAGCTTCCACGTGTCATCCATATTCGGGAGCTAGCGTTGATGTTTCACATTTTTATTCTTTAGAACAGTCTTTCTCGAGTGTTAGCATTAATTGCAAAAAAAATGTAAAGAAAAAAACTGCAAGAATCGAAACAAGGGCGCGGAAAAATCCGACTGGACCCTCCGCACCCTGCCCACCACCTTTTCCAGTGACACCCCTCAGGCAGGCGCTAACGCACCAAATCCAGCTGACATTTAAACAGCTTCTTTCCCCAAGCCGTTAACTCTATAAACAGTAAGCCAAATATAAGTGTATTGTGCCTCTTTGTAATTGTTTTATGATGATACTAGTGCAGCGTAATCCAGCGGAGATAAATTCCTTGTGTGTTCTCCATACTTGGCAAATAAAGATGATTCTGATTCTGAAAAAAATAAACATGTGCAAGAAGTGCATGGTATCCAAACTATATTATATCCAAAGTGTCCATGTTTTTATGTTCCTGTTGTTTATTATTTTGCTTTGTGTTGACTATTATGTGAAGCGCTTTGTTACAGCGGTTGTGTAAGCGCTATATAAATTAGGTGGTATTATATTGTATTGTATTGTATAAATAGACAATTATAGAAAAAACTCACACTAGTGGCGTGAGTTTGGGTTACTTCCAGGTTGAGTGAACTCCTCCCCCCCCCCCCTCCTGCCCACCCTGAGAGCACTGGGCAGCTCCTTCAGCCAGAGACTGTTACACCCACGCTGCAAGAAGGAGAGGTACCGCCGCTCGTTCCTATTGACTGCTGTCAGGCTTTGCAATTCTCAATAATCACGTGAAGAAGAAAAAAACTGGACACTTGTACTGTAAATATGGGTAGATGCAATACAGCTACATATATCCATTTGCTTTTCTTGATACTTGCACTATGTAGTTTTTTTATGAAACGGTTTTGCACATTTACAGTATACAGTTGACATTTTTATTTTACCATGCTTAGAATATCTTGTTTTTCTATCCTCCCCCCCCCCCCCTTTCACCCTTTCAAATTGCTGCTGTGGACTGAAAATATCCCCATTGTGGGACGAATAAAGGTTTTCTGATTCTGAACGTTGGCGCGAATGGCTGCCACTGCTCACCCGCAGGAAAAAAAAAAATCTTATCCCGTGACTTTAAAGTGTCCTTCACAGTTTTGAAAGGCGCTTAGAAATAATATTATTATGACATCAGATTGCATCAGGTATCTAAATCAGAAAACCTTTATTCGTCCCACTATGGGGACATTTGCAATCATATTGTGTCCTTTTGATTCATCCCTTCTTAGTTGCTTGTTGAAAAATATTGACTCAGAAAATGCTTTCTATCTGTCCACTGAAGCAGATTATAATTACACACACACACACGCACACGCACACACACACACACACACACACACACACACACACACACACACACACACAGACTTTGTCCCTTTAGTCTGTGGCTCCATTCACACTTTTCCTCCAAACACTTGATGCATCCGGAAGGCTGACATTCTTTACTCAGCCTGTCCGTTTGATCATCAGGACACTAATTGTCTGCCTGCCTCCCCCTCAGCCCACCCCTCCGTTCCCCAGCGGCCCATCCAGTGTCTTGGATGTTTCCTCTGTGACAAGCCTTCTCCCTGACGCGTGGACGGAGCTGTCTACCCGAAGCAGCGGGGTCATGGGTTAACACTATGGGCGGCGCTTTCACAACAAATAAGTTGCCCCCCTCCACCCCCCAAGCAGGAGCTGAAAGGCATCTTTCTTCGACCCCATAAATCCCCCTCACACCCTATAAACAACTAAACAGCATCCGTTTGTGGGGAGCAGAGGTTGTTTGTATGTCATCTTTAATGGGGATAAATCATGTCTCCAAATTGCCACCGTGTCTATTCGAGTACCAGACAGTAAAAGACAAGCAAAGGGCTGAAACGCATTGAGCTAATGGGGGTGAGGATCAGCGGGGATGATCCCCTTGCCGGATCAAATGTTTGCTGTGTGTTGACAGCTACATTCTGCCTGTGGGATCAGGATGCGTGTTTGTGTGACTAAAGGTGTAGAGAAAACCCCCCCGATGATATGTTCTTCAATGGAGAGGTTAACAGGTTTGACCCTTACCTGCACCCACCCCGTCCTGAATCCCCACCCTCAAGTTAAAGACAGAATAGTATATGTAATGAGATTCAAAAGACTTTGGCATTAAATGTACAAATATGACTGGGAGCAATAATTGAACTGTGTTGATAAATTAGTGCAGCCCAAGATCCAGGTGTGACAATGTTTTCTTTTGCCTAATCGATTTTGTGTGATAAACTAATGAGAGACTTACAATGTCATTCATTGACCATCAAAGTAATTTAGAATGTCACGTTGCCATCTCATCTGGATTCGAACTGTGACAGTGGAGCCTGTGGAAGAAAAAAAACAGCCAATTATTATCTGAAAATAGCATAAAAGGTACATAAGTCATGGTTCCAGCATCCTCAAAGCGTTAAATGTTTCTGATGCAGGTTATATAGAATAAACAGACCCCTAACTGTATGAACAGCACAATGAGCTCGTTTATGTGCATTGACTGCCCTCTACTGGGGAGTGCTTCAATTGTCCCCTCAAAAATAAATCAGTAATTTCACTTTCCACCACAAGAGGGACGTGTTGCTGCAAGAATGCTGAAACAATCCCATTATCCGTTTATTCACAGTTTCTCTATTCATTTCAACCGACTCAACAAATCCACATGCAAACCAATACAAAACATATAACATTGACGCTCCATATCCTCCCGTGTGTCTGAAAACTCAAAGCGAATTTTTAAATTGGAATGTAATTCCTTCAGATGTGGTGACTTGTCAAGGTCCATGTTGAGAAGACGACATGGTCGTTTGATTACAACAGATGTTAGTCATTAGCGGCTAACGTGCTAATGTTCACGACATTGTGGGTCTGTAAAAGCTCGGCTCTGCAATTTCACATGTTCCCACTTAATTGCATGAATGCTAATATGAAATTATTCACCAGGTTTGTGGTATTGCATTGTTTTTTTTTTGTGTGTTTTTCTTTGGGGTGTGCGACATACCTGACGCAACGAATTTTTCCACACGTCACTCTGAAGATACAGCCACAAAAGCGTCAGAAAGTTTCAAAATACATTCACCTACAAAACATTATCACGGGTTTCGGTTTATTATGTAATTATTCCTCTTACTTTGTTTTTAACGCGAACATATTTCATTTTTGGGACATAATGCGTTTACTTGCTTACCAAAAGCTGTGTAGGGGGAAAAAGATGGACTCCAATTAGTGGCCGGAGCGTACATTCACGCGACGTAAGAGCACGTGATTACGTAGTGACGTATCTTTAGTGGAATCACGATTGTTCGTCACTCAAACTTTCGTCATACTCCATCATATAAATAATTAAATAGAAAAATAAATAATATATACGTAATAATAAATTTCATTTGTAAGCGCCTTTCAAAACTCTCAAGGTCACTTTACTGTCACAGGATAAGTAGATAAATAAAGGAATATATAAATAGATACAGTAAATGCAAATTTCCCCATTGTGGGACTATTAAAGGCTTTCTGATTCTGATAAATAAATAAACAGATAAATGAATCAATGAATGAATGAATCTTATGAATAAAAAAAAGAAATAATGAATTGAATGAATAATTAAATAAATACAAAAATCGATAAATAAAAACAATAATAAAAAAATAAAATAGCTAGATAGCTAAGTAGCTAGCTAGCTAAACAACAAACTGTTTGCACCGATGGTTGAGGACCACTATATTCGTTTCATAACAAAGCAACCAATACCACAGGCTAAAATCAAATTCATCAACAACCATTTTGTGAGCGAAAGTGATTCCCATTTAGACGAAAGACAACTTTCGTGCACCGTGCCACCTGATAACACGACGAGCTGTCTGTCCACTCTCGTAACCGTTGTCCCTGAAAGGATTAATTGGGAATGAGATGACAAAAAGCACCACGAGCCTTGACTCTGTCGCTTCGGGGGTGTGTGTGCGTGTGTGTGCGTGCGTGCGTGCGTGCGTGTGTGTGTGTGTATATATATCGTTCAACAGTGGCTAACAAGAGTTCTTTTCAGAGCAGTCAGGGTATCCGGGTCAGCTGGGGAGGAGATAGAGTCATGCAGCTGCGCCTGTGCGTGAGAGAGAGCAGTGAACAAAAGTACAAATCAAGTGCTGTAGATACATATTCAGTGTTTTTTCTATATTCTTTGTAGGTCGTTGAAGGCTTGTTGACAACTGCAGTTTTGTTGTTTGCTTTTCAGCTGCCCACATATTCTTCTTATCTCTGTTGCACCATCATCATTTAATTGCTGTTTTTTTTTTTTTAGCTTCCTAGAGTTTTGTCCCTCGGGAAAACAAGATGCAAGGTTTTTATCCCCCCTTCCCATTTTATGCATTTTCTCTGAAAACTGCCTAACTGCCAAGAGGAATGAGCTAATTAGTCAAAATTGTTTTATTTTAGCTTCAGAATCTTATCTACAGTTGTTTGGACAAAGCTAGTCTCAGGGTCATCCTGAAATGACGCGAATGTTCAATCCACGTCATATCGCGCTTAAGACAAAACTGTGAACATTGAGGATGAGCTACGACAACATGGACTTATCAGAGGACAGTTACATCATATTACCTGACCCACAGAAGGATTAGTTATCTGGATCTGTTTACAATGACGTATATACTACTGGAATCTCATCTGTAATATGTACAGAACGGAGAGTCATTATTATAATTGTATTTTAATTATAAGGAAATTAACTCATTCACTGCCAGGCGTGCAAAAATGTGTCCACTCCAGTGCCAGGGTTTTTGTCATTATCACTCAAATTCCAAGACCCACAGAATATTGAGTTTTAGGACTAAATCAACATTCAATGCAGCGTAAGAACTCTCTTCTTTTATCAGAAAAGAAAAGTTAATTCCTAAGTTACATGGGTCTGGAGTTATCTGATCTTGAAATAGGGGCGGCTGTACAAAATACAATACCTATTGATTTATATAGCACTCTAACAACAGCTGAAGCTGGAACAAAGCGTTAACATGGAAAAAAAAGCGAACTTCTGCCTCCTCTCGGAAGGTAAAAAACATTGCCAGAGGTCTGACGAGCGCTTCATCGGCACCCTCTCCAAGCAAGAAAAACCAAACCGATACAGTGTGCTTACTCTGGCAAGTACACTATTGTCACTCGTGGCTTGTGATCAGAGCAGTTTTCACAAACTATGATTGGCTAGTGACTAGCTAATTTGTGAAAATGTTGACGTTAACCAAAGCCTTAAATGTGTCCCTTTTGGGTGGCCAACTCGAAATCTGATTGGTTAAAGCAACAGTTTGATCGACACATTTGATTCTCCAGGGCTTGCAAAACTGATTGTGAAGGCGTCCAGGTAAATTTTCGACCCCGGTAACAAATGATGGCTGAAATGTGATTGGTTAAATGTCTAAATACAAAAACATATGTCTGGAAGCAGCGCAACAGGGGAAAAGTAACAACAGAAAGCTGAAAGACAATTTGGAATTATTTCATTAGAATTCATGGACAAAATTAAGTGAGCTATATGCGTGTGTTAGTAACTTGGATAATACAAAGCAAACTAGTTTACGAATATAATGTGACTACATGATATACAGCAGGGGTGTCAAAGTCATTTTTTGCCGCGGGCCACATTGTAGTTATGGTTTCCTCTCGAGGGCCGTTATGAATTTGGGGAACCCATTAGAATGTTTAAATCCCTTCAAATATTACATATAGAGCACACAGCAAATTAATGAATAACTCCTTTTCAAATCTGAAGTCAAGAATAATGACTTTTATTGTGTTTGACATCCAAAAATATGAAATTTTGGCTCAGATTTTAGCAATCATCATGGAATTTAACAAGTTTGATTTGCTTTCGCGGGCCGAAAAAAATGATGTGGCGGGCCGGATTTGGCCCGCGGGCCTTGACTTTGACACATGTGATATACAGTTTTATTCCAACAATAATTCACATCAGTCTGTGATTCAGATATTTTTAGGCCAGTAGAGAAGGCCTTGCAGGCCCTGACGGTCCGCCACTACCAGAATCTAATTCCCGACCACCAAACAGAACATTTCATCCAACGGTTTTCCCCTGCTATTATAAACTGATTTGAAAATAAATGGCGGACCTCCAAACTGTACTGTGTTTTTTAATCCCATAATCTAAACCACATTATGACAATGATTAGATTAAATCCAATCAATTCGTATTCAAATGGACGCTCGCTGTCCATTGTCCTCGGTGGGAAGAGTGAGGGGTAGCTGGGGATGGGGGGCGGGGCTACAAGCTTCCGCCTCGAGCCCACGAGAGGCGGACTAATATTCCAGAGCGCTCCTTCACAAGGTCCGTCTGAAGGCAGCCGAGCTGTGGAAGGTCCAGTTTGGGAGATGATGATGATGATCCAGAGGGAAAGCGCACCTTGAGTAAGCAGATGCGACACATATGAAAGCAGCTAACAATGTCCGCATCTTTAACCGCGGAGATGCTGACGAAAGGATATTCCCTCGCAATGTTTACGCGCGTGCGGCTTTAAGGCGCGCGAGGAGGAGGAAGATGACAAAAGCGCATCCCGGCTAACACGCTTGTTGCATCTGTGAAGAAGGCTACAAAAGATTCCATGACTTCGCAGTGAGGTGGAAAAATCACTTTTTGGTGCGTTGGAATCTGTGCGGACAACGGCGCAGCTGGTTTGCTTCGTTTGGAATTCTCAGGTAAGCATTTTGTTGTTTGAAATTGTGGATTTTAAACAAACAAACTTGGTTTGATTTGTGCTATGGTAACTTCTCATTTTAGGTTCAAATCTTCCATGCAACCCGTAACCTGGGTTAAATATCCATGATCAACGATGCAAATCAATCATTTAGTGATCCTCAAAATACAGTGCTACCTTGGTTTATGAACGTACTTGGTTCCCAGAGTGTGTAAGGCGAAAAGTGTGTATCCCAAAAATGAATTTCCCATTGGAAACCATTAAAATGAAAATAATCCGTTCCCAGGTCCCCATAAAACATAATTTTCTACTTTATAATGTTCTAAGCCACCTTAAAACTACACAAAATATACCTTATTGTATGTATAATAAATGTGCTATGGTATTATAATTAAAGAAAATAAACTGTACTATATAATAAAGTCATTTTATTTACCTTTGTGATGGTCGTTGAGGTATCCTGTATTTATAATGGGGTGGGTGAGCCGGTTTGGATTAATGTAGCGTGATGGGGCTATCGCACGATCTTTGTACTTTGCTTCGCTTTCCGCGGACGATGTCACATTAAGAGAAAATCAAATCAACAGGGCACTCCAATGACTTGGCATCATTATTTTTTTTAGTTTGTCTGTGGCTCCTCATCAACAAGTTTAACTCATTCACTGGCAGACGATGTGCAAAAATGTGCCCACTCCTGAATAACCCACAGAATATTGAGTTTCATAAACATTCAATGCGGCGTAAGTAACATTAGATTCTCTTCATTCATCAGAAGAAAAGAGTTAATTCCTAAATTATATACGTTATTTCAAACACTGATATAACAGCATGAAATTCTTAAATATGATAACTTCTTATTCACCATCACTAATCTCATGGCAAGAACTGAAATCCACTGCCAAATGTTGGTTTTGAACAATTTATAAGCGCAGCTCATGTCCCGAAAAGACGATCGTCACAGAAATTTGAGGATGATGTTTTCTTATTCTTGAATTGCAGGTCATTTTTGAGCATTGGACCCAGAATCATCATCATCATGGGTACCGTTTTGTCCCTGTCTCCCGGCGCACGCAAGTCAGGCTATTACGAAAACCGTCCCGGCTCGTTGAGCCACTACCCAAGCCTGAGCAGCCGATCCCTCAACAACCAAAAAGATCGCGGTTTGAAGAGAGGCCAGTCCATCTTCCTTCCGATCCTCACGTGGAAACGACTGGTAGCCTCCAGCAAGAAGAAAGGGACCTCCAAGAAAGACCCCAAAGGTCCGGTTGGCATCGTCGATCCGTTCAACAACAACAACATCTACCGAAAGGATCCTGTGCTGCATTTCAACTACGAGAACGCGAGGAAGTCTCTGTCCTGTGCCAACCTGAGCAGCTACGAGATCTCATCGGGACTCGGCCTGGGGCTCGGTTACGGTCTGGGACTCGGTCATCAGGGCCGCGGGTACGGCTGCGTGAAACCCCAGCAGGCGAAAAAGCCTCCCCAGGGGACGTTGACCACGTCCCCTAAACGCGTCATCGTCCAGGCGTCCACCAGCGAGCTCCTGCGCTGCTTGGGGGAGTTCCTGTGCTGTCGCTGCTACCGACTCAAGCATCTGGCGCCATCCGACCCGGTTTTGTGGCTGAGGGCCGTGGATCGCTCGCTTTTGCTGCAGGGCTGGCAGGACCAGGCTTTCGTCACGCCGGCCAACGTGGTTTTCGTGTACATGCTGTGTCGGGACGTGGTGGATGGCGATTTGGTGGCGTCGGAGCACGAGCTCCAGGCGATTCTGCTCACCTGCCTCTACCTGTCTTACTCGTACATGGGCAATGAAATTTCCTATCCGCTGAAACCTTTCCTGGTTGAGTCGGGGAAAGAGGCCTTTTGGGATCGCTGCCTCGCCATCATTAACGCTACAAGCTCCAAGATGCTACAAATCAACGCCAACCCTCATTTTTTCACCCAAGTGTTTGCGGAACTCAAAAGCGAAGGGGGATGCGACCAGCGAGATTACGGTCGGGTGTTGGATCGGTGAGAAGGGGTTTCGGATGTTCGATCGGACACTGTGGACAAAGACTCGAACCCAGAAAGATTGTCTTTACTGTCGGCACGAAAAGGAGCCATTCATGACAGACGCTTGCATTCTGCAGCCCTCTGCCAAGCTATTTATTCAGAGTACAAGAAAATTTAAGTGATACGTTAGTAAAACATAGTTTTCCTGATTAGAATACCACGCCCCTGGACATTCTAAGTGCAAACAGCTGTAAACAATAAAACAATGTCTCTTCCATGAACTGATAAATTTGAAACCTGGCTAATGAGCTCTTCCTGTGAAGGAGTTTCATGTCGTAAATTGCTTCGGTGATAAAGAGTTTCCCAAGTCCTAAATTTTGTCCAAGGCCAGATCTCCGAGATGAAGATGAGTTTAACTTGCTGTGTCCGTTGACCTCAGATTGACCCCATGTTGTCTGTGCTTCAATTTTGTATTCGAGTCACACATGTTGACGAAGCATGAAACTTTAAATATGATAACTTCTTATTCTGGCTAATCTCTATCAAATGCCCACGACGGTCTGACGCGATCTGCTGCCATATGTCGTTAGTTTACGATCGCATCTTTTGTGTAGGCTGCCAATGGGAATTTGAAATTTCCATTGGTGAAATCGGCATCAATGATGGAATTTGACAGGGTTTATTGTTATGCATTCGTCACTCAATTTTGAACCAATGTAAAGTACATAAAAAAGTGCAAAATTAGCCCCCAAAATATAATTGACTCTCTCTCACACCCATCATTTTAACCAAGAACCAGGAAGACAATCCATTTGTGTCGTTTACCCAGTAAATCTGCTTGACTTGACTTCAGGAGACATTTGCTGCACCTGTCTCCCCCTCCAAACCCACCACAGCACGTTTTTGTGGGGCTCCAGTTGTCTCAGCTGCCTCTTGGGATTCCTCGGCATCCCTTTGGATTGAATTAGATTAGCCTTTATTAGTGTCGCAGTGGAGATATGTACATTTCACAGCAGCAAAGTTATGAAACGAAGAGGAAAGGAAAAGAAAAAGTAGAAAAACAAAATACAGGAGTTGCTATCAAGACAGCCTGTTGTTCAATCTTAAGCACTTTCTGCACTGTCTTTGTTGCATGATGCAGTTCTAGATGAAAGAGGAGAGGATCGAAGTGTCCTTTTCACCAATGGATCAAGGACGTAATGGTAGAATATGCACGTCTGCTACTAGCTAACTGTTGAAAACAAACAAGAAGCTGTAGCATCCATTGACCAAAAGAGATTGTCTCACATCTCCTGTCCCATGTAAATCCGCTTCAATTCCAAGGCGCGACAAATCCACATATGCATCGGCGCTCTGAAAGCGGGGCTGTGAAAATGCTGCCCATTACAGGCGCAAAAAAAAGCACAATCGCCCCACAGCTGTCAAGCAATGACAGTCACCGACATTCCTATTGATCAAAAACAGTGCTGGCATATTCGTGCTAACCTTTAGGTGAGAACCTAAACATCCACACCGATTGGATTGACACGTTTTTTTCCCCATCAGTGACTGAATCATAAAATGAGGCATGGACAGTTTAATCTGATATTCCCGGACACAATGCAAAGCGAGATCGCAACTGGCGGAGTGAACGATGGGAACAGCTGCGCGTCAGTCCAATTCGAGTCCTTCTAGCTTTTGTGGGTCACTTGCCTATTTTTAACCTCATCAATTTTACCAGCGAGCTTGTCAGCGTTTGTCACAATCGTATAGTCATATAGCCCACTTTCGCATGACCGAGTTGTGAGTGGTCGGCCGCCGGGGTCTTCAGCTGTTTCGCCCATTCCCTCCCTTTGCCGACAGGCCGGCGCAGCCTGGGTATTAATTAGATTAGCAGATTAGCCCCGCCCCTTAAGACCTCTGCCCTTTATTGCCCACTCAACAACCCCTGCTATAGCATGGCCGCTAATCCAGGCACCCTTGGATAGCCTTTTAAAAACCTCCCCCCTCACTATTTATGTGCTCTTTATTAGGAATAAACGCAAAACTATATATAGCTGCATACAGTGATACCTTGTTTTACGAACATAATTGGTTCCCAGACAGAGTGCGTAAGGCGAAAAGTGTGTTTCCCAAAAATAAATTTCTCATAGGAAACCATTAAAATGAGAATAATCCGTTCACATGTCTCAATAAAATATGATTTTCTTCTTTATAATTTCAAAATAGACCTTATTTTATGTATAGTACATGTGCTATGGTATTATAATTAAATAAACTGTATAATAAACGGAGTGGCCGGTTTCCTCAGCATTAAACACTTGATGAGGAACGTAACCTTCTTCTTTCACCATCTTGAGGAATGATCCCTTGTAGGTGCTTTCTCTGCGATCATTTTATCTCGTTCCTCATCAATTGTGTTCTGTTTAGCTGGGTTGATAGCTTTTTGCATCAAGTGTACAGATGGCTTGTGCTGGTTGTTTGTGGAGCCTGATTGATGGGATATTTTAATCTTGCAGTCTACACTCTGCCTTTGAACTATCAAAGTTGAAACTCTGACTGTTGTCTGCCTGTCTTTTTAATGTTTAAACCACCTCTCCTCACTGCTGCATTCTTGACCAATCACGTGGCTTTAACCGAAGACTGGGGGCGGGGAATACAGGATAAAAACAGTCGGCTGCCATTTTCTTGTGAGGAGAACGGGCTCGTTCGCGAACGACACATCACTCATTGTGGCAGCTCAGTGTGTATCCCGAAAAATAGTTCGTATGCCATGGAGAAATTTTCATAAATTGAACGTTTGTAAACCGAAAAGTTGGCAAGACAAGGGGTTCTTAAACAGAGGTATCACTGTATTTATATTAATATTATTTCGAGTATGGCGGGGAAAAAAAATCTAATCCCATATTCCACTCAATGTCACTGCTGTGCTACTAAAAGCCCCCCCTTCCTCCATATTCCCCCCTTTCCGGAATCATCCAACCAGATATGAAATTTGACCTTAACACACATAAACAAACACGGCGCCGAACATCCCTTCAATGGGTAATCCAGCACTAATCCCCCCTAACCCCTACCCCCCTCTCGCCCAATCAGATAGAGAACGAGCGAAGGAATGACGAGATGAGCGAGCGAAATACAGTTCCCAAATCCACTGAGATTTTTTTGGATGTCACACGACCGTCACAGTTTTTGACTCAGCCTTTAAATCCTCCTCGAACTAAGCGAAGGCCACATCGGACCAAAAACTGCCTTTTCCCAGCCCCCCCCCCCCAACCCCCTATCGAGCCCACCCGAGGAGGCTGCTGTGAGTCACACCAGTCAAGCAGATACGAATGACGACGTGATTCACAAGCAGAAAGAGAAGCGCCTTTTCTCGGCCCTGGCACGGCAGCCATTTTTTGACTCATTGTTGCTTCTCGCCTGCGCAGCTTTGACAAGGACACTTGTGTCTCGTCTGATCCCCACCCCCACCCCGCTACCCCATAACCACCCCACCCCATCTCCCACTTGCACACACACTCAGCTGTTCATTAGATTTGACACCCCCAACCCTGCCAGCTATCGTCAGGACGAGGAAGGGCACGACTAACACGGCTGTCATATTTATTTAGGATCATACGAGTCTGTAGGACAAAGGTTAAAAGGTCACGTCAAATCAGACGATGATGAGAAGTGCGATGACTTTAAATCTGAAAAATATTTTTTCAAATGACTTTCCTAGCTTCTAGGATGTCATCACAATCCTGCCTCACTGACATTTTCCCATTGGAGTCAGACACAAAAGAAGCACCAATATTAACACATTGATCAAAATGGCAACTGTCCTGTTCCCCCTCTGTTGACGTTACCTTTGTCCAATCAGTATCTCAGGCTGGATCCAGTCACTTTTCCTTCCTCGGAGGGCAACGGCGTCCAAGCTCATTAACCGACACCCCTCGGCTAGCTAGAGCTGTAATTCCCGTTATCCAATCAAAAGCCTCCTTTGAGATCTACCTGTGGGACAGAAAAGTCACTTGAAAGTCCTGAAAATAACATTTGTGAAGTTGACGGGCAAATTCTCTCACTCCTCACACCACTGCTATCCTTATCCACAGTCTCGTCACCTCCCCGTATTGATTATTGTAACTCACTTCTTTTCGGGGTCAATCAAAATTTTCTCCATAAACTCCAACTAGATACTTCTGTTTACATTTAAAGCCATCCATAACCTCGCCACCCCCAATCTGTCTGACCTACTTCAAATCTCCGTTCCCTCAGATCCTCATCCTCCCTCCAACTATGTATGCCCACTGCCCGTCTCATCACAATGGGGTGCAGAGCTTTACGCCGCTCTGCTCCCAAACTCTGGAACTCACTTCCAGCCAACATCCGTAATATTGACTCTCTTCCTACAAACCCACCTGTTTAAACTTGCTTTCATGGTCTAGTAGAAACTGCTATTTTATTATTTATTGTTTTATTCATGGTTTTATTATTTTATGTATTGTTTTTATTGTAAAGTATTTGCGATGGTTTTTTTTTTTTTTAGCAAAAAAATCCTATTTGTATAAAACTTTGCTGTTGGATTTTCGTTGAGTTGCAACGGCTCTGTGAGCCGTGTGAAATTATTGGAGGGTGCTGCTGCTGCTGCAGGTTAGCATGATCCCCATTCAATGCAGTGAGACTGATGTAAATATCAAGTATGAAGGAAAAAAATGTAAAATGCATGCCGGCTGGTAGTTTAGAAATGTACTGTATTATTTTTTTTTACATGCTCATGTCATACTTTTTATACATGACGAATTCTTGTTCTAATATCATGTGTTGGTCATTTTTAACTCATTCACTGTTAGACATGTGCAAAAATAATGTCCATTCCAGTGCCAGGGTTTTTGTCATTTGTCACTCGGATTCCAGGAACCACAGAATATTGAGTTTTAGGACTACATAAATATTCAATGCAGTGTAAAAAAAATCTTACAATCTTTTTTTCGTCATAAAAACAAAGAGTTAATTCCTAAGTTATATGGGTCTGGAGTTATATGAGCTTGAAAGGAGGGCGGCTGTCCAAAATACAATGTAATACATACATATTGGTTTATATAGCGCTTGAATAGCTGAAGCTGCAACACAGCGCTAACATGGAAAAAAGGGAAATGCTGGCCCCCTTGTGGAAAAGAAAAAAACATTACCAGAGGCCATGGCCAGCGCTTTATCGGCACCCAAGCATGAAAAAATGAAAACCCGAACAAATTCAGGAATGACTCACATGACTTTAAATTTCGATGGAGATCATTCAGGGGCGGGGTTAGATGGGTGGGAGGGTTGAATGATATTTTATGTGGCAATCCTCTCTGGTGCCTTTTTTCAGTCACATGTTATCAATTTGATCAAGTGAGTGTCTATCAATGGATTTTTTTTCTTTTCTTTTCTCCCCATCAGCGCAGCAGATGGTGACACAAAGACGGCCATTGTACTTGACGGTGTTTGTCTCAGGCAGCCTGCGCACACATAGATTGTCTCAAATTTTTGGTTTACGACAGTGGGCAGATGTTAAAGGACAACCGACGCCTCCCGACAAGTTGTGTCCATAATTTGTAAAATCACTTCAAATGACTTCTACTGAGCGTATTTTACAAAGATTCCACCGCATATAGCTATATTTCACGTTTTAAGACTCGCGCTGAATATTCAGGAAGTCTTGTTTTTGAGTTGGTGATGATGCCTGAGGTCACGTCAGGAACGCCCCTGACCGAGAAAGCGACACACGATGCATTTTGGGTACTTTGTTTGATCTGAAAACTTCGTGTTGATGGCAAAATTAGAAGGAAAACACATAAATAACGCGATGGTGAATCGTTGTGTGTTGCACCAAGACTACTATTTGATACTAGTTGACACAAATTCCCAGCAGACAAATCAGCCCATTTCCAACGGAGCTTGGGCGCCATCTTGTGCATTTTCTGGGACGCTACATTGGACTCCAGACCGCTCGAATTGATACAGAAGGACTTCTTTAATCGATTGCAAACATGTATGCTTTCCGCTTCAGAACTATTTGAATCATTTTCATAACTGGATGAGTAACAAGAAAGCATCTTCTCCGAATCTGAAGCCATTGTCTTGATTCTAGAGCAAGGCAAAGACGTCCTGGCGTGACGTCACGAACAAGGGGGCGGGACCTTCTGAAACTGCATCTCTGAGTTCATTTTGAAGTAGTTTTGGGACACTTTAAGTCATTTTTATTGGTGTTTTGCACTTGACTAAAAATATCAGCCTGCGTGTTTTGGGTATTTTAAATCCTATAAAACGTTTTTCTGATGTCAGGAAACAAAAAAATGGTGGCGATTGTCCTTTAAAACAGAGACAAATAGATAGATATCACATTGCTGTCGAGATTCACAATTACCGCCTTGGGTTTCCATGGTTACCATCTTCTGTCATATCCTGCTAAAAACAAAGAAGCACATTAACCCAAATAAACTTTCATAAAGTCACTAAGAGTGTGTCAAAGACAAACATTTTTTTTCATGATGACACTGTTGACTGTGGATTATTGAATAAAGTACAGTGCGGAAATACAACTGGGATGTCTGAATATTATTGCATCTTAACAAGAGAAATCAAACCTCTGTCTGCAATCCTGACAATTTGTTGACACGGGAATTGATGAGGGCCAGAAAACAGCTTGAAGGCTTGCTTCACAGTGGCCGGGGGGCGCAGATGGCCTTTTAGCGGCGCCGGGAGGAGGGCTGTGCTCCATCTGAGCTTGTCTGTGCCCTCAACTCCCCCCGTGGTGGAAGTGTTGCCGACCTCCAAAGAGCCGCGGAGGGCGTGTGCAGCTTCCAAACCTGAAGAAGCCCTGCAGCAGAGCGCCCACGCCATTTTCTTGACACCAGTGTGAGGACACCAGTGGAGCGCAATGTTTTTTTATGTTGTGCGTGCATGTATGTATGTGTGTATCTATCTATGCAGAGAGAGAGGGAGAGAGAGAGGGCGGGAGAGCGATACACACACATACATATGGATGGATGGAAGAGAGACAGAGAGTGAAACAGAGAGAGAGACAGAAAGACAGAGACGCAGAGAGAGAGAGAAAGAGAGAGAGAGACAGATAGAGAGAGACAGGAAGAGAGAAACAGACAGAGCGAGACAGACAGACACAGGTAGAGAGAAAGAGAGAGACAGACGGAGAGAGAGACAGAGACAGAAAGACAGAGAGAGAGACAGAGGAAGAGAGATAGACAGAGACAGACAGGCAGGCAGACAGACGGAGAGAGACAGAGAGAAAGAGACAGGTACAGAGACAGAGAGAGACAGAGAGACAGATAGAGAGACAAAGATAGGTAGAGACAGAGAGAGAGAGAGACAGAGAGAGAGAGAGAGAGAGAGAGAGAGAGAGAGAGAGAGAGAGAGAGAGAGAGAGAGAGAGAGAGAGAGAGAGAGAGAGACGACAGACAGAGACAGGTAGAGAGACAGAGAGCGAAACAGAGGGAAGGACAGAGACATCTAAACACACACACACACACACACACACACACACACACACACACACACACACACACACACACACACACACGTATCTATAAATATTATCCAAATATTTGAGGGCATTAGCCAGAAACTCTGAACCGAAGCCCCCATTTGATGATATAATTTGCAAAAGAGGCCTCCTGACATCATAGCAGGAAGAAATATTAAATTCAATTGATAAAACTTGATTGAAGTGGAAGGAGGAACATTGGGAGAACATCATCACGAGAATGAAACACGTGCCTTGAGATCACCACGTTCCATTACCGGATGATTTTTTTTTTTTCTTGGAACTCATTTAAATTGCGACGTAGATATTAATATGATGAGTGCAGAATAAATGCACAAGGAAAAAAATCAGTGTTTGATCCTCCGCCGAAATAATACTTTGGAAATGGTCTATGACACTTAACATAATTTGGGATTAATCGCCAGTTATTAGATGTTACATTTTGACTTTAGCTTCTTTGAATTTACATTTAGTTTTTATTATTTTTCTTTTGCTCTGAAAAGTGATGAGTTTTTTTTGTTTTAGGGGTATATGTTGTCCTTCTGAAGTGCAAGATGAATAAAGGGGGACCTTATTGATCATCTACCCAAATAAATACAGGAATACCTTGGCTTACGAACTTAATTGGTTCCCAGAGAGAGTATGAAAGTCGAAAAATGTGTATCCCAAAAATTAATTTCCCATAGGAAACCATTAAAATGAGAATAATCCGTTCCCAGGTCCCCATAAAACATAATTTTCTACTTTATAATTTTCTAAGCCTTAAAACTACACAAAATATATCTTATTTGATGTATAATACATGTGCTATGGTATTGTAATTAAATAATTAAACTGTACTGAAACTGCCTTTCAACTATCAAAGTTGAAACTCTCTCACTGCTGCGTTCTTGACCAATCATGTGGCTTTAACTGAAGACTGGGGGCGGGGAATAGAGGACAAAAAAGTCAACAGCCATTTTCTTTTTGGAGAACGGGCTCGTTCGCGAACGACACATCACTCATTGAAGCAGCTCCGTGTGTATCCCGAAAAAAGTTTGTATGCCAAGGTAAAATTTTCACAAATTTAACATTCGTAAACCAAAAAGTTCGTAAGCCAAGGGGTTCGTAAACCGAGGTATCACTGTACATTAAAAATAACCCAATTCAACTCAATTGGTCCCTCAAATCTGTCCAGATTAGTGCGCTTGGGGTCTGTCGCCATGTTAGTTTGGAGAGAACCGAGCGAATAGCAATCCCGCCCTTCATGTAACTGTAATCTCCAACATGTGACCTCTCCTCGGGTCTGATAATGGAAGGGATGCAGGGGAAAACCCTGCTGGGCTCTCCAAAGCAATGGCGGGTGTGCCCCCCCTGAGAGGATTTAGGAGAGTAGGTGGGGTGGTGGAACATCTCCGGGACACATACGATGCTAAATCCTCCCCGACTCATGACAAAATCCAAACTGCGCGACGGGTAATCCCTAAAGAGAGGAAAGACCAGGTGCCATCTTCTCTGTCATGGAATTGCACGGTGCTTTAAAGGACAACCGACGCCTCCGAACAAGTTGCATCCATAATTTGTAAAATCACTTCACTCACTTGGAATTGAGGCGGATTTCCGTGGCCGATGCAGATGTGGAACTGTCGCTGCTTGGAATTGAAGCGGATTTACATGGCAAAGGAGACGTTAGACAATCTGTTTTTCGTCAATGGATGCTGTAGCTTTGTGGTTGTTTTCAATATTTAGCTTGTAGCAGATGTGCGCATTTCACCAAGATGTCCTTGATCCACTGGTGAAAAGAATGCTTTGATCATCTCTTTCTTCTCGAACTGCTTCATACAATAAAGAGGGTACAGAAAGTGCTGAAGATTGAATGACTGTGTGTATTTTGTGTTGTGTCACATTATTTTATTTGTTGTTGTTGTTTTGACTTCAAGATGGCATCACAAGAATGGTTGCCTTTACAGCAGGTCCTGTATTTTGTTTTTACGACTTCTTCCTTTCTTTTCCTCTTATTTTCATCACTTTGCTGCTGAGAAATGTACATTTCTCCACTGCGAGACTAATAAAGGCTAATGCAATCCAATCATTTCGGCCACTTTTTTTGCAGTCGGATGCTTCGGATTCAAGATAAATCCAACAGGGTGGACGGAATGCATCGCACACGAACCACTTGAACGACTTATTCTGTTCAACTTGGCACTTATTTCAGGAAAGAGTTCATAGTTCGAATCGTTTCTAAAATGCTCAAAGCTAAAACATTTGTTTACACCTAAAATTTGTTTTGTGTCAACTGGAGAGTACCGAGTTTTGGAGGAGGTTCCGCTTCCGTCGAAAAATCTCTGCCTCATTTCACCGGAACAAGTAGGATGAAACCTTCTTTACTCTTCTTGAAATCAGCATGAGTTAAACCCTCCTTGGTTTCCACGGTAACGGTCTTCGGTTTGCCGCGCATGTGCAGCCGGATACCCGACGGGCACACCTTGACAGTTAATGAGATTTTTCTTACGCTGAAAAGACATAAAGGAGATGAACATGAATGGAAATCAATACAACTTTGCAATAAATATCAATCAGAAAGTCGATCAATAAAATTACTCATCAGATAGTCGATCAATAAAATTATGAGTTTTGACAAAAATGTTCAAGACTATAAAGAGATGAACGAAATCTTGGAGGTTTTTTTAACTTATTCACTGCCAAAAATGTGTCCACGCCAGTGCCAGGGTTTTTGTCATTTTCATTGAAATTGCAGAGACCCACAGAATCTTGAGTTTTAGGACGACATAAACATTGAAATCAGTGCAAGGAACCTTTGACTCTCTTCCTTCATCAGAAAAAAAGTGTTAATTCCTAAGTTATATGAGTCTGGAGTTATCTGATCTTGAAATGGGGGTGGCTGGTCAAAATACAATACATATTGATTTTTTTAGCGCTTTAACAATAGCTGAACCTGGAGCAAAGCACTAACATGTACAAAAGGCAAATGCTGCCCCCTCGTGGAAGGGAAAACTATTACTAGAGGCCATGGTCAGCGCTTTATCGGCACCCAAGCATGAAAAAAAAAACGAAAAAATTCGGGTATGGAGCTCCACATCACGCTTTTCAATTCCCGAATAA